>NC_034419.1:11414770-11440096 GCF_002078875.1 Numida meleagris | reverse complement strand
GGCCGCCAGGCGCCGCCGCGGCCCCATCCTCCAGCCCCGCCCCTCAGCGTGCGCCGCGCCCGCTGACTCAGCTCCCACTTTCCTCCGCCAATCGGCGCCGCGCGCCACCCCCCGCCCCTCCTGCCGCAGCCAATCCGCGCCGCCCTCTTGGAGCCGCCTTAAAGGCGCCGCCGCCCTTTTTTCACAGCCACACCAAAGACGACTTCTGGCCGCAGCGCTCTTTATTCCCTCAGTGCCCTCCGCAGCCTCTCGGCCACCGCTGCCGCGTGGGGCTCCAGCCGGCAGGCACGCCGCCCCGCCAGCGCCTGCAGGAAGCCCACGGCCTCGCTGGGCAGCACAAAGGCTGGGGCTGCTTGCAGCACTTGGGGCACTGATGTCACCGTGGGCTCCAAGCGGGCCACCACGTAGCACCCGGTGCCTGCAGACAACACTGGGATGGCACAGGACAGGGCTGCAGCGAAGGCTTCACATGGTTCCACTTCATGGCCGGGGTCGTGCAAGGGGCTGGGGCCACCAGAAGTGTCCCCAGCCCTTGACACGCCCCCAGCCGCATCCTCCCACCGCCTGGCAGCAGCCTCAGCCGCCGGGGACAGGAGGAGGACGATGGCATCCCCACCCCGCAGTGCCCTCCGGTGCAGTGCATGCAGCCATGGCAGTGGCCCCCACGCCGCCATCCCACTGCCACCGCCTGGTGCAGCCACCACTGCCATCCCCACTGAGCGCAGGGCTGCCGTCAACACGCAGGCTGCACGTTCTGCCACCGGCTCGGCCGCATGCAGGAGGAGTGCGCGGCGTCCCCTTAGTGGGGCTGTGGGAGAGAATCAGTGGCATCCCCAAAAACCCCATGGGGGTGACCCCATAAGGGACCCAGACCCATAGAGTGATCCCCACTACTCACCCTTAGAGCCACAGCCAGCACGCAGGGACTTCAGCCAACCTGCAGGGAGCAGAGATGGTGAGACACAGTGCTCAACGCACAGTTTTGGTCGCGTGCAGCCCCACTGTGCTCACCCTTCACGTCCTCCTTCTTCAGCAGCAGCAGTAGCAGGATGCAGGCGGCACACAGCAGCACCCCTAGCCAGGCCAGTGCCCAGCGGGCACGCATGTCTGCGGGGCACAGCGTCAGCACCCATCCCATACCCCTGGCACCCACAGCATCCCTCCCTTTTACTCACACTTGTGCATGGGACAAGCCCATAGCGTGACCCCGCTGCCATTTTCATGACGCCAGAGCTGTGGGCACGAGGACACATCACACACTGTCACGTGCCAGCCTGTCTGTGCCTGCCGGACGCTGCTCACGTACTGACCTGCACACACTGCCCTGATGCCACATCCTCCTGCAGCTGCTGCTCCAGCAGACCGGGGCGGCCAGCCCCCTGCGGGTGGTACAGCTGAGCCAGAGGCATGGTGGCAGTGCCCTCACCCACAGGGACCAGAGGGACCCTTACCATGGTGGTGAAGCTGGCGAGCGGCGTGCAGTTGCCCTGCTGCAGGGCACAGAGCGATGCGTTCCCCCCAGACTCCATCAACAGGATGTCGTCCGTGTGGCCAGACAGCGCTCCTGGGTGCTCATGGTCCCGCAGGCACTGTGTCAGCCGGACCTTCCCGCTGCTCCTCACCTGCAGAAGAGAATGGGTTGGAGAGGATGGCCATGGGATATCTGTGGGGCAGCCATGGGGCAGGGGTGTCTGCTACCTGCACACAGAGATTGGGGTGTGGCTGCAGCGCTTGGAACTCCTGTGGTCCCTGCAGGCAGAAGGCAGCCCATCAGTGCCACGTGTCCCCTCAGTGTGTCCCAGCCCCATGGGGACGCTCACCTGCCCGGTGATGGGCTGCTGCAGGCCGGGCAAGGCTTGGCACAGCGCGGCAGGTGCTGGGCTCCAGCAGGGCACCAGCTCGGCTGGGAGGTCACAGGGTGCGGAGATGGAGCAGGTGAGCGCCTGCCCCACGTCATGCAGCACCAGCTGGGTCTGCACCCACAGCCGCTCCCACGCCGCCGCATCTGCGTGAGGAGAGGGGTCTGTGTGGGGCCCCCCGGGGGCCTTGGTGCACCACAGCATCTGCCCATGTCCCAGTACCCCAACAGATCTTTCACCCCACTGTAGATACCATTGGAGAAGGGGCACAAAGTGGCCCGCAGCGGGTCCTGGATCTCTGGCCAAACCTGGGGGGGAGGGGGAGGAGAGAGCAGAAAAATGATTTAGGGTGCCCATACTGTTCACATTCAGCTGGCCCTACTGGGATGGTGACACCTTCCCACCTCCCGCTGTGTCCCTGCGGTTCCCAGCCCGGTTCCTACCTGCAGGCAGAGGCAGGGCAGCACCTCCTCCAGTGGCACACTGTAGTTCATGGGCCCGCTCTGTGACCAGCAGTGAGATGCGGGTCACCCCACAGACATTGCCCCACAGCGGGGTGACTGTGGCAGTGGTGGGGACAGGAAGGGACAGGCACTCACTGCTGTCACCACGCGTCCTGACCCGCCGGTGCCGTGGTTGTGGTTGTGGTAGAGCCGCAGGGTGTAGTTGAGCCCCACTGTGGCCACCTGCACCTCCACCAGGACCGCCGTCAGCCCCAGGGACACCTGCAGCCTGGGCACTGCATGCAGGCGGCTAAGGGCACCCTGTACCAGGTACCCCGATGCCTCCCACACTGAGGGCACACCCAGCTGGGAGCTCCAGAATGGAGCCACGGGCACCTACCTTTGCACTGCAGGATGGCAGCCTGTGCAGCAGGCCATGAGCAGTCTGCAGGGATAATAAACAGGGTCAGCGCGTAAGGAGGGCATGGGGACAGGCAGCAGGGCTGGGACTCACCTGGCACCCGCTGCCTCTGGCTCAGCCGGCGGCGGCCGCGCGCGTTGCTGTAGGCGGTGATGTGCAGCTCAGAGCCCAGCGGTGCCTCGAAGCAGCGGAACTGCACCGATCCCTGTGCAGGAAAACCACAGCGCCGTGCCCACATCCCACGTGCCACGGCCCCAGCCCACACCCCCACATCCAACCACGGTGCCAACGTACCAGGTGCCGGCCAGGCGGCACAGAGGATGCCCGGACCTCCATGGCCACGCAGCGGGAGGAGGCGTACCCATGGCCGGAGAGCAGCAGCAGCGCGGTGACATTGCGCTGGGGTGAGGCGGCTGTCCCCATGTCACCATCACCATCCTCGGGCTCGAGGCCCAGGCGCAGGCGGGCCTGCAGGCACGGCGAGCAGGTGCCCTGCCCCACGCAGCGCAGCGCCGGCTCCAGCCGCAGCCGCAGCAACGCCAGCCCCGGGCCCAGCGCCACGGGCTCCATCCCGCACAGCACGTCGGCATCTGGGGGCAAGCAGGGCCGCGTCAGCCCCGCTCCCCTCAGCCCAGCTGCAGGGCCGCGGGTGCGGGCACTTACCGAGCAGGCGGCAGGCGAGGCCCTGCGGGCAGGAGGTGTGAGGCCGCAGCCCGGCCCTGCGGCCTGCTGCCCCCGCCACGCTGACCCACCTTGGAGCAGGCCACGGTGTCGTCCAGGGCCCCGTGCCCGCCTGCTGCCAACACCAGCAGCAGCAGCAGCCACCCAAGGGTGATCCTCGTGGGGCCGGGGCACCCCATGGCCCCGGCCCCACACCCCCACTCCCAGCCCACGGGCCCCGCCGCCGCCACCACCGCTGACTCCCGCTTCCTGCTCCGCTCCCGGGCTCCCGGGACCGCCCCGGGGTGGGGCCTCCCCTGCTCTGCCCCGCTCTGCCCCGCTCTGCCCCGCATCGGTCCCGCAGGCCGGGCTCGTGCAGACGCGTGAAGCAGCTGGGCCAGCGTTGCCCCCTGCGGCCTACCCCGCCTCACGGTCTGGGCACAAGGCCCATCCTTCATCCCGTTGCCCAGTGCAGTGCCAGGCCGGCCCCTAGCCCGCACGGGGAGCAGACAGCCGTGGGGTCAGAGCACGGGGTTGGGGCACTGCCAGGGCCTGCCATGGGGTGAGCACACTGCCACCCCTAAAGCTCCAAGTCCAGAGAAAGTGACACAGGGAAATGTAAAGCGTGCTTTTATTCCGTTCAGTGCAGCCAAGCTGCCATGTACAAAGCTGCAGTCAATACCAGGCATGAGGAGCCTATCTGGGCTGCGCCGGGCATCCTGACGCGGCAGGAGCTGCCCAGCTGCCCCGGCACCTCTCCCAGCAATGGCCGCTTCGTGCAGTGATCTCTCTCTCCTCTGTACCAGGCACTGCTGGAAGCCCAGCTGCCCAGCCCCAGGGCTGTGCCCACACTCCAGGCCCACAGCCAAGCCAGCCCTGCTCCATTCCAGCCTGGGGCACCCTCCTGCAGCTGCTCACTCAGCCCCAGCCCTATCCAGGGCCTCTGTCCTCCGTGTGGCCCCTGGCCCACGCTCTGCCCAAGCTCAGCCCAGCTGCAGGCACTCAGGTACCAGCAAGTTGAAGCGGGCAGCCCGGCCCTCCCCCAGAGCCGCCCCCTGCCACTCCCCTGCTGGCCTCAGCCTCCAGCAGCCGGAGAAGCAGCCCCTTGGCCCGGCCATGGAGGTGCTGGCAGGAGGCTGGGGGGCCGCCCTGCAGCGCGCCCAGCAGCCCGGGCAGCTCCTGGGGCAGGCGGTAGGTGGGCAGGGGCCGCAGGGGTCGGGGCACATCACGGGGGCTGCAGAGCCGGCTGAAGTACACCAGCACCCAGCCCCGGCCTCGCCCTGCTGCCCCCAACTCCCCGTGCAAGCACGCCATGGCCGCCCCAAAAACATCGTGTGCATCACGGGGCTCCCCACCGCCTTCACTCCCTCGCCATAAGCGGAAGAGCCGAGCGCTGCCCCGGCTCCAGAGCAGCAGGACGGTGCCGCGCTCACGGCCCACATGGCTGCGCTGGGCATAGAGCCAGGGCAGGGCCCCCGCGCGCCCCACACCACCTGCTTCCCAGAGGTCCAGGTGCACCTCACAGCCCAGCCCCACGCGCAGCAGCTCGGCCAGGGCGCACACCAGTGCCAGGTGCTCCTCTGAGTCTGGAGAGTACAGTAGCAGCACTGGGCGGCCACGTGCTGCCGCACCTGCAGGACAGAGGAGACAGCAGTGACAGCCCTACTCCGAGCAGCCCCAGTGGAACTGCAGTGTCCCACCACCCTGGGATCCTCCCCGTCCCTGGAATGTCCCAGCCCTTGGGGTGCCCCAGCCCATTGCTGCCCCTTACCACTGGGCATCCTCCAGGCACTGCGGCAGTTCAGGAGCAGCACGGTCACCACCAGCCCCAGCGCCAGCGCCAGCCCCAGCAGCCCAAAGTGCCTGTGTGAGACTGGGAGAGGGACAGTGAGCGGGCAGCCACAACACCCTGCCCAGTCCCCACCAGCCCTGGGGCTCTGCTCACCATCAGGACAGAGCAGCTGCTTGCGGGCAAAGTGCACATCTGAGCGCCAGACCTGGGTGGGGAAGGAGATGGATGAGGAGGGCCAGGACTTGGAGTTTGGACCCCCACCCTGATGCAGGTAGCACAGCGGGGCTGGGGGTCACCTTACCAACACGCAGCTGCCCAGGATCTGCACCGGCAGCAGCAGCGCCAGCTCCCCTGGAGCAGAGTTCTCCGGCTGCAAAGCACGAGGTGGGGTCAGCGTGGCACAGTTTGACCCCTGAGCTCCCCTGTCCTACATCACTCACCCGCGTGACGGTGTAGACAGGGGCCTCGAGCTCACAGTGCCTGCCCTGGCGCTGGCACAGCGCTGCGCTGAAGGACGCGGGGACATGGGAGGTGAGGCGCAGGTGGAGCTGCAGCCCCCGGGCACTCAGGGACACATTCCAAGCGGTGTCTGGTGGAGAGACAGCACACACTGTGGCATGATGGGATGCCTGAGGGGGAGGGGACAGCATCCCAAACCCACCAGCTCACCTGCACGGTGGGGACACTCCACGTGGCTGCTGTTCCCATAGGAGAACTGTGGAGGGAACATGGGCTCAGCTGTGCCCCCTGCCAGGCACCTTCCCAGCAGGTGCCACCCTGGGGGCCTTACCCTGAAGCAGAGAAGGGGGTGCACATCCACGTTGTCCAGTGTGTACGCCTGGCAAGGGACAGAGAGTGTGTCACCATCTGTCCCCAGGGACGCACTGTACCCTTGGACATCCCGGGGTCCAGTGGGTGCCCTGCAGCCGTGTCCCCTCACCTGTTCCTCCTCGCTAGCTGTGGAGTTGGGGATATCGTGGCATGGTGCAGCTTCAGCTGCCGCCTCCCTCCAGCACAGTGTGGCGCGGGGATGCAGGGGACAGCTGGCACTCAGCACCATGGCCATCTGGTCCTTGCTGCTGTAGTCATGGAAGCGTACCGAGGACCACAGCTCAGGGCCGTCTGTGGGGATGACATCAGTAGGGAGGCCAGGGTACAGTGCCCCCTCCCTTGGGTCCCTTTGGGCACTCACAGGCGTCCGGCCGCTCATGGAAAGGGCAGTGCTTGCTGCGCAGGCTGTCGTGGTGTGGGTAGGAGGCCTGGGGAGCGGAGCACAGCACCATGTGTCTGCCACCCGTGTCCCCTCGCTGTGCAGATGGGTGCACACAGGGTTGCCACGGGGGACGGCAACGCACCTCAACACAAAGGCAGGGTACCAGGAACTCATACGGCAGCGAGACGCGGTGGCCACCCGGAACCAGAAGCTGCAAGCACAGAGGTGATGTGGGCATGCTGGGAGCGCAGGGATCCCTGGGGACCGCATCCCGCTGGCTGTTACCTGGCGATGGAAGGGCTGCGGCAGTTCCTCACACTCCAAGGCCAGCTGGTGGCACAGCCGCACCATCAGCGCAGGGCCCTCGGGCACAGCCACCTCAATGGCCCGCACTTCAGGGAGCCAGGTGTGGGTGAAGATGGGCCCTAGGGAGCACAGGGAGGGTCAGCCGGTGCCAACCCTTATGGGCACCCCGTTCCCTTCCAGCCTTACCCTGCAGCTCGGTAGCAACCACGTGGCTGCGGTTAATGGCCAGGCCTCTGTCAGGGATGGTACGCAGGGTGACCAGGACCCGCCGCCCGCTTTCTACCGGGAAGCAGTCAAACTGCACCTGCCACTGCGGGGAGCAGGGGGTGAGCACAGCCCCCTCACCCATCCCCATCCTCGCAGCGTGCCCCGCACTCACCGGCACACCGCCCAGTGCCCGGTGCCGCTGCCACACCTGCAGCCAGCTGGCCCTGTTGGAGCCCAGCTCCAGGAAGTCGAGCTGCAGCCCGTGGATTCCTGCGGGACACCAGTGGTCGCTGACACGGGTGGGACAAGCCCGCACCGGGGTGTCCCCTCCCAGGGCCCCCCCGGTGGGACAAGGGGAGCCTATCCCGGAGCACTGCCCGTACCTGCGGCCGGGACGGCCAGGCGCACCCGCAGGCAGGGCTGGCAGGGCAGCGAGGGCTGGCACAGCCGCGCCGTGCTCAGCGCCAGGGCGGGGGGCGTCAGCGGGGGCCCGGTGGGGGCTCCCCGGCGGCAGCGGGGCCGGGTCAGCGTGCTGTCGGCTGCCGGGAGAGGAGAGGAGCCGTGCAAGGGGCATCCCTGGCACCGGGAGAGTCCTCGCGAGGGGGATCCCCGTGCACCGGAATGCCCTAGGGAGGGGGATCCCCACGCGTATGGATCCCCTTACAAAGGGGAACCCCGCGCACCGGGAACCGCCCCGCACCCCCACGCTCGAAGTCCGGCCCCGATCTCGGCCCCACCGGGGAGACCCCACCGGGGCCCGCCCCGCCGCCGCCGCCGACCCGCACACCGGGAGCACAGCCCCGCGGCTCCACTCACCGCTGGCCCGGCACTCCTGCAAGCAAAGAGACGGGGATCAGCGCGGCCCCGCCCGCCTCCCCGTTCCCCGTTCCCCGTTCCCCGTTCCCATTGCCCCGGCGCTCACGAAGTTGGCGGAAACCCGCGGGCGGGGCACGGCGAGACGGGCGGACGGCGGCAGCAGCAGCGCGGCGGCGGCGGCGGCGGCGAGCAGGGCGACGGCGTGCACCGGGCAGCCCATGGCCGACAGCCCCGCAGCGAGCTCCGCTCTCACCGCCGGTGTTAGGTCCCCGCCCCGGGCCGGCCCCGCCGCATTCCTCCGGCAGCACGTGCGGCCCCGCCCGCGACCTGATTGCGGCGGCGCAGACACGAGTGGGAAAGCACGGGAGGGGCTTTATTTCCGTACGGTGACACGCGATCAGAGCCCCGGCACCGGGCTCAGCCCCGGGGACCCCCACACCCGCAGCAGCTGCCCTGCAGCACTGCCAGCGGCCCCCGAATGCTCCACGCGTGGCACACAGAGCCTCCACCCAACCCCACTCATTTCTTCTTCTTCTCCTGCGTGCTGGTGAACCAGGAGTCCAGCAACTTCTTGCTGTAGTAGAGCTGCCAGCCGTGCACCTGGGCGGCCACCACCACCACCAGGTACATGACAGAGACGGCGGAGAAGCCGAAGATGAAGCGGTACGCCTTGCCGTGCCGATAGAGCTGCTGAGCCATAGGGAACATCTCCATGGCCCCATAGATGAGCGGTGCCACTGAGAAGAGCCCGGCGCTGATCATAGACAGCACCAGGTAGCTGATGTTGTTGCGGGGGAAGGAGAGCAGGCCTAGTAGCGAGGGCAGGATGCTGAGCAGGTAGGGGTACTCCCACTGGTAGGGCATGGCCACACGGTCATGGGGCAGCAGCTTGAGGTGCCCCACGCACATCTGTGCCAGCAGCAGCAGCCACAGCCCCACATGCACGTAGGTCAGCTTCTTGATCTCTGACTTCAGGGCAACGCTGTGGGGACAGAGCGCGGTCACAGCCCAGCTGGAACACGGCTCTGTCACAGCCTGGTAGGGTCACAGCCCCATCATGGCCCGGTGTTGACGTGGCCTTGTCACAGCCCTGATGGGGACATGGCCCAGAGCGGACGCCACCCTGTCACAGCCCAGTGGGGTCACAGCCCCATCATGGCCCGCAGGGTGACACGACACTGTCATGGCCCTAATGAGGGCACAGCCCAACAGTTTGGGGAGCAGAGGCTCCACGACACCCACCTCATCTGGTAGTGCGAAGCCACGCGCTCCCGGTGCCTGTAATCACTGCCATCAGTGCCAGCAGCACGGGGCCCACCTCGAGACGCCATAGCTGCCTGCAGGGACACAGAGTGAGGAGACCCCCAGATGGCCCCCCCCGGGGCCTCCATCCCCCTTCCCGTGGCCACCCACCCATGACAGCCACAGGGACACCCCAAGGCGCGATGTCCCCGGGCCTGTCACCACCCCCAGGCCCGCCCTCCGCACCTCGCCGCGGGCACCGTGCCCCGCCGCACCCCACCTGCTCACCGGGTTGAGACGTTCTACCCGCACTTCCGGTTCTCTATGGCCGCCGCCTCAGTTGATAAGGCCGCAGGCAGGCGGCCGGTCTATACGCCCGGAGGTCCGGCTCTATGGTCAAAGCGGCACGTATCGCTCAGCGGTCCGCCCGCCGCGCAGGCGCAGTGCGGCCATGGCGGGTCGCGGCTGTGCCGCGCGCGTAGCTGCGCGCGTGGGGCAGGGAGCGCGCACCGCAGGGTTAGCGCGTGGGGGGCGCGCGTGGGGGGCGCGGCTTTGTGCGCGCGGGGCTGCGGAGGTGACACGTGTGTGGCACGCGTGGGTGCGCTGATGTAGGTGCACAGGAGTCGTGGGCTGCGTGGGGGCAGGTTCGGGGGCACGTGGAGGTGCGCACGCGTGGGGATACGGAGCGTGAGAGCGGGGACACGAGTGGGTGTCGCGGGGCTGCGGGTGCGGGTTTGGGGGCACACGGGAAGGCGCGGGACGCGGGGGTGCGCGTGGGGCTGCACTCACCCAGCCGTGGGGCGGGCGGGGGAGCCTCGTGCGTGCCCCATCTCACTCTCCCCGCAGGAAGGGGCGGCCGCTGGGCTCTGAGGCCGTGCTGGGGCTGCTGGAGGCCTCGGTTGTGCACCGGGAAGGTAAGGGAGGAGGGGGGGACCGGACACGGGTGGGTGTTGGGTGATCAAGGACGGGGACTGACCCTTCTTGCTCCCCGCAGGAGCCCTGCTGGCTCTGAGCAAGCCCACTGATCTGCCTGTGCTGGGTGAGCGCTGGGGGGGCTGATGCAGCCGGGGGGAGGCGCATCTGGTGCTGACCCCCACGTCCCCCAGGGCACCCCGGGGAGCTGAGCCTGGCCGCACTGCTGCCTGCACTACGCCGACGCCTGGGGCTGCCTGCAGAGCTGCACGTGGTGAAGGCACCCGCCAGGTATTGGAGTGGGTCTGGGTTTTGGGATGGGGAGGGGTCCCGGTGGGGGGGCTCTGAGATACCAT
This sequence comes from Numida meleagris, assembly GCF_002078875.1. Lineage (NCBI taxonomy): Eukaryota > Metazoa > Chordata > Aves > Galliformes > Numididae > Numida > Numida meleagris. The sequence goes on along the minus strand of NC_034419.1, from coordinate 11,429,869 downwards.
GTCCCATAGGGAGTGCTCTGGCCTCGTGCTGCTGTCCAGCTGCCGCCGTGCCACTGAGCAGCTGCAGCATTCCTTCACCACCACCCGACGCAGGGGGCAGTTCCCGGCCACCTACAGGTGAGTGTCCCCCCCCCCCCATGTGCCTCCCTCCCCAGAAGCGTGAGGCTCTCCCCTCTCATTGTGTCCCTTCAGCGCTGTCACTGTGGGAGTCCCGGCAGAGGCAGAGGGTGAGATCCGTGTGGGGCTGTGCCAGCAGCAGATAGGGGACACAGCAGCGGTAAGAGCCGTGTGGGGGGCTCTGGAAGGAATGGGGGGAAGAGAGTGATGCTGAAGATGTGTTCCACCCCCTCCCCCTCGCCAGGTGGTGGCAGTGCCATCCCCAGGACGCCGCAGCGTGGCCCGCGGGGAGGTGAAGAACACCCTGACCCGCTACCGGCTGCTGGGGACAGCGGGGGGCTGCGCCCTGCTCCAGCTGCAGCCTCGCACCTGTGAGTGCCCCCCTACACTCCCCCAGTACCACCTCCCCACGGTGCCACCAACCCCACGTCCTCCCCTCCCCGCAGCTTTCCCCAGGCAGCTCCAGGTGCACCTGACGCTGCTGCTGTGCCCGGTGCTGGGTGACCACCAGCACGCGTCCCGTGTGGGCACAGTGCTGGGGGAGCCCTTCCTGCTGCCCCCCCAGGAGACCCCCACACCCCGCACACAGGTAAGCAGTGCAACGGAGGGAGACTGCTGCCCTCTGCTGCGCTCCCCTAAAAAAAAATTATCCCCTGCAGGTGCTGAGTGCAGAGCTGATGTCCCAGCTGCAGCTGTCCCCACACCGGCACCTGCCCCTGCACCTCCACCTGCAGCAGCTGGTGCTGCCCCACACAGTGCTGTGTGCTCCCCCTCCTCCCCACTTCCTGCACACCCTGCGCCTGCTGGGGCTGCCCCCCCCGCCTCTCCCTCCCCATTAAATCTCTGCGTGCCAACAAACCGCGTTTCTCTGTCCTAGTTACACTCCTCATATCTTTCCCGTGTGGCCCCCCCGGGGGCTGAGTCAGCGCTGATAACCACAGCCCCTTCCTTCACGACCCATTTCCCATCTGGGGCGGATGCTGGGGGCGGCCCTGGTTCCTGTCCACGGCCCTATGGCTTCAGGTTGGGGGCCTGACAGCATGCCCCTCCCACAGCCTCCCCAGTACGAAGGCACAGCTCACTCCCACTCACAGATTTATTTCTGCCAAGAGGGATGGGGGCGTACTGGGCCATCACCCCTCCTCTTTGCCCGCCCCAGAGCCCCACGTCCCTTCTCCACGCCGTGGGACCGAGTGCCCTGCAGCAGGGGCAGGTGGCCGAGGTGGGGGAAAGCTCGCTGGTGGGGCACGATGGGCACACGGGGACAGCTTCTGAGCCGGGGCAGAGCTCCTGGGGGCCGCCTGGGCCGCATCCCTGCAGCATACGGGGGGGGCCTGTCCTCTGCTTCCCCTGCCGCAGCCAGGGAGCGGGGAGCGTGGCGCTGTCTGCGCAGGGAGCAGCCCTCCACCTCCAGCTTCAGCCCCACGTAGTTCACGGTGGGTACGACCGCCTGCAGGGGGGCACGTGGGGAGCACAGGGCTGTGACTCCCTCCCCACAGCCCCTTACCCCCCAGCTTCCAGCCCTACCTGCTTGTAGATGAGCTCAAAGGCTCCCGTGGGGCACTCAGGGTCGTCCTGGCGGTCGATGACGACGCGCAGCGTATCGCGCTGCACCCCGGCGCACAGGCGGCCCGTCACCGCCGTGCTGCCCGCCATGGTGGGGCTGGCGTTGATCTCCAGCAGCCAGGGTTGGAAATCCTCGCCGAAAATAAAATCGGCCCCATAGAGCTCAAAGCTGCCCTTACGGCCCTGCACCAAGCCCTGCGAGGACCGCACCGCCCGCACCACCGCCGCCTTCATGCCTGGCACCATCACCTCAGCCCAGACGCTGGCTTGGCCTCGCTGCGCCAGGTATGTCTGCAGCTGGTGGCACGACCACGTGTTGTCTGCCGGCAGCCGCGGGTGGCGGGATAACCCCAGGCGGCAGTGCCGCTGCACCGCTTGGTTGCAGAGATGGACGGCCCTGGTGGGGGGGAGAGAAAGCGGCCTTCGGTTGGGGATTAGGAACAAGTTCACCTCAGAATGAGTGGTGAGACACTGGCACAGCCTGCCCAGGGGGCGGTGGGTCATCATCCCTGGAGGTGATCAAGGAATGCATATACATGGCACCGAGGGACGCGGCTGTGTGCATGGTGGAGGGTGGGGGTGGGATGGGCATACAGAGCGCAGGACCACACTCACGCGTCCAAGCGGCGCAGGGAGAAGGGCTGCGAGCAGAAGCGCAGGTAGCACTCGCGGTAGAACCAGACGGTCAGCGGGTTCCAGTCAGTCACCAGGAACCACTGCCGCACGTCGAACTTGGTGCCGAAGATGAGCAGCGGCCGCTCCACGTACTTCTGCACCACCCAGCGGCCCACCCGCCCCGTGCTGCTCGCCAGCCGCAGCAGCTGGTCCAGCCGCGCCGCGCACACGATGCCTGCGGATGTGGCAGCACGTGGGGACACCGTGGTGCGTGGGGATCCCCGGACCCCCCCCGTCCTACCTCTGCCCCGGGATGCAGCCCCGGGTTTGAGGATCCAGACGTTGCGCTCGCCCTCCATGCGCAGCTGGGGCAGCTGCCCCGCCAGGCCCTGCAGCAGGCTGCGGCCCCGTTCCCGCTGTGCCACGCTCAGCTGCAGCACGGCCCCCTCGCTGCAATATGGGGGGGGCTCAGCGCCTGCCTTTGCACCCTTTCCCACCCCGCTGCCGGCACTCACTGCACCACGCGATAGTAGCCCTGCAGGAAGCTGTCCCAGCCGGGGCTGGAGGGCTGCGCGTCCCCGTCGATGTCCTGGTGGGCCATGCTGCCCAGGTGCCCCCCGCACACCCGCAGCGCCTCCTCCACCAGCTGGGGGGGCAGCGGGGAGGCCAGCTCCTCTGCTGGGGGGTAGCACAGGGTGACGGATGGAGCACTGTGCCACGCCTGGGGTGGGGGGCTCAGCGCCTCACCTGCAGCATCGCTGGGTTTTGGGGATGGGTCCAGCGCCGTATGCTCATCCTCAGCCCTTTCCAGGGCCACTTTGAGCAGGCTGCGAGCGGCAGTGAGGCGGAAATCCTCTGCGGTAAGAGGGGAGGCATTGCCCAGCCCAAAGCCATCCTGGGGACATGGGGACCGCGAGCCCGTACCGCACCGGCCACCAGCTCACCAATGAAGGCCTGCCGCTCATCCACAGCACCCAGCCGGTAGCAGCGAGGGAAGAAGGTATCAGGGTCGGCTTGGTCGAACCAGGGCAGGTTGCGCAGGGTGAGGCACAGCCCCTCCTGTGTGGAGAAGGGTGGCAGTCCCAGCGTGCACCCTGTGCCCCCCCAGGGAAGGTCCCTATGCCCCCACCTTGGTGGTAAGGCAGCCCCCTCGGGCATAGTGGTTCACCACCTGGTCTGGCCGCAGGACACAACTCTCCGCAACACTGCAGCGGGTGCTCCAGATGAAGTAGGGCACCTGGTGCTGCACCAGGCGGGACTGTGAAGCAAGGGGCTAAGTGAGGTGGGACCCTCCTGTGGGACTCTCCCACCCCACGTCCTCACCCCCTCCCCACTGGGGGGTCCTCCTGCATCATGTTGAGGGCTGCAGCCCTCCTTGCTACCATGAGCTCATGGATGCCATCAGGGTCGTCCTTGTCCAGCTGTTCTTCCTCCTCCTCCTCCTCCTCCTCCTCCTCATTGGGCAGGCACATGGAGCACAGAGATTCCAGGGATGGCTGCACCCCGTGCTGTGCTGTGCTGAGCTCGGCATTGCTACCACCTGCCTCCTGCTGCTGTGCCCTGTGTTGTGCTTTCCTCTCCACCCAGCCCCGTGCGCGCAGCAGGCGGCGGATCACAGGGTAGCGGCCCTGCACCATGAAGATCTTTTTCTCCTGAGTGAGGAGATGCCATGGCTAAGCTGCCCATCCCAGGGAGCTCAGCCCTTGTGCCAAGTGAAAGTGGGGAACACTCTGGGGCATGAGCAGGCTCTCACCTTGATGGCTCTCTCCACCTGCAGCTTGGCCTGCTTCAGCTTCTCGGGGCAGAGCCGGGGGCGGCTGCAGCCTGCAAGAGTCCCAGCCCCGCTCAGGCAGGGTACACCCTCGTATTCCCTTGTCCCCGAAGGGCAGGGAGCAGGCACCCACCTGCCTGCACACTCTGCACCTTGCCAGGTGCCCCTGCTGCAGCATCCTCCACCTTCTCAATCCTCATGCTGGCACCGCAACCTCGCAGTGTGCCCCCCAGGAACTCCCCTCACCGGGCTGTGTGCACCCACGGCCCTGCTCTCGACCGGGTGAGGTGTGGGGCAACCTAGGGGTGAGGGAGGCTGCTGCCAGCTCTGCTGGTACACAAGCACCGTGTCCTCACCCAATGGGGGATTCAGGGGGCTTCCAGCATCCCTAAGCCCTGCATCCTCTCCTGCGGCCCCACACCAGCTGCTCCTCCATCACCTGAACCTGTGCCCCCCTAAACTCTTCCCCCAGGCTGTTCCGTGCCCCCATCCTCCCCAGCACCCACCCGGGCCACTCCCACTCCTTCCAGCACCAGTGGGACCGCCCCTACTGTTTACCGTTGTCATGGTGCCGCTCCTGGCCCCGCCCCCAGTCCCTTTCCCCACCCCCTCCTGCCCTATAGCCCAGCCCCAGGGCAATCCCCCCACCACACAGCTAAGAGCCCGGGGGGGTACAGCAAGTAACTCTTTATAAAACACAATGCGACAGGACAGGGAGCGGGGCCGCCTGGCCCCACGCACGCACAAGCCCGGTTCGCCCCCGCCCCGGCCAGCGAGGAGACGGGTTCGCAGCCGGGGGCCCAGCTTTCCTTCGCCAGAGCAGGAGGCCCCCGGCATGCGGCTCTGCACAGGCACCGGGAAGCCACGGAGTCACGGCACGGCCTAGAACTGCAAGGCAAGACAGAGAACAGGTGCTCATCAGCGCTGGCATGTCCCATACCACATCCCCCAGCTCTGCCCACCCTCAGCCCACTTGGAGGGTCTCAATGCCAGCGGAAGAGTGAGCAGCAATGCCTACAGGCAACCCCTCATGCCCTAGAATGGGCATAAACTGCACCAAAGTACTGCCACCCCCCAACCACAGGCTCTTCCTGTGAGGGCCGTGCCCCACGCTGAGAGAAGGGACATTCCCAGAGCCTCACATTCTTGAGGAATTCCTCTGCCACGATGCGGGCCCTGGCGTTGACAGAGAGCTTCATCTCACTGATCTCCTTGTCGATCTCTTCCATGAAATGGATCACAAAATCCACGAGCTTGTGCTTGTACATCTGCTCCGTGTGGAAGTTGGTGATTAGGAAGCTGATGTCGTAGCCCTGGGAAAGAGAGGAGCAGTAATGAGAGCTATGAGAGCATAGCACAGTGACAGCACTGCAGCCCAGATCTGCACTGCGGGCCCCTGGGAGCAGAGCTGGAAGCTGCTCTGCTGCCACCCCCTCACCTCCACGGGCTTCCTGCGTAGGATGAAGAAGTTCTCAGCCCTCATCATCATGAAGCGCATGAATTTATGGCACAGGATCTTCTCAATCTCATCGGCCTGCAAAGAGGAAAGGGAAATGAGGCTTCCCCACACCAGCACAAGGTGCCAGCCCACCACCCCCACCCGGCCACCCCAGCTCCATACCTGTTTGACAGCGATGCTGACGCGCACGGAGTTGATGGAGCCCTCAATGAGCACCTTCTCCTTCTCGTTCCTGCTGATGATCACCGGCTGCAACAGCAGCTCCTTGCTGCTCCTGTGGGAGCAAAGAACAGTCAGGACCGATCAGCAGGGAAGCATTCGCTGCTCAGTGCTCACTGGCACGTGGGTGGGGAGCTGCAGGGATCCCGGAGATGCACAGCGTTTCCTTCTCTCCCACATCGGGATCCCCCTCCTGCTCCGCAGCTCCCCCAGCACCCAGCGGGTGGCAGTGGGCGCAGGGTGAAGGGTGGGGACCCCAGGGCAGCTCTGGGCTGCGGCAGGGAGCTGGGGTAGGGAGTGCCTCTCCACCACCGGGTCTGCGGACACGGCTGGGGCCGGCGGGAGCCGTACCTGACCTCCACCTCGGGTTTGTTGTGGCGCTCCACCACCTGCGAGGAGAAGTTCTCCAGGCACAGGGCGGCCTGCAGCGTGGCACGCACCGCGTTCAGGTACGGGCGCAGCGTGGCGGTCTGCGGGGCACAGCACAGCGTCAGGGCCCGGGCCCATGCCCATGCCCATGCCCATGCCCCCCCCAGCCCAGCTCATTCTCTCCCGGCCCTGCCCGCTCCCCTCAGCCCATCCCCGCCCGCGCCCCACCATGGTGACGGCTCCGGTCCGGTCCGGGGAAGCGGAACCGGAAGCGGCCTGTTCTCTCTTCCGGGATGCGGGGGAATGCCCAACGCGGCGGGTGGGAGAAGGCGGGAGGTTCCCGCCCCGTGCTCCGCGCCCGCCCGGCCGCCACAAGGCCCGCCCGCGCCGCACCGAGGGATGTGCTCCCGCTGTGACACACCGCGCCTCAACCCGCCAGGGAGCGCGGCGGCGGAGCCTCGCGGCGGCGGCGAAATCCCGCGAGACTCCCCCCGTGATCTCGCCAGTCTTGGTGCGCTCCTGTCAGCGCTTCCATATTAGGAAAGGAAGAAGGCGAGCCTGCCGAGCCAATGGGCGGCGTGTGCCGGGCGGGGCCGAGCCAATGGGGAGCGAGGGGCGCGGCCATGCGTCGCGCGGCCTGCGGGGGCCGGAAGTTGGCGAGCGGCCGTATGTGTAGCCCGGCCCCCCCCCTCGGCGCCGCGCTCCGGGCCTGCCCCCCGCCGGGCCTCGCCCGACCCCGCGCCGCACAGCACGGCCCGCCGAGCCCTGCAGCCCGCCCCCTGAGCCCCGGGGCCCCGTTCCCTTTGCTCTCCGGTTCCCCGCCGGTGCCGCCATGAGCGAGCTGAAGGACTGCCCGCTGCAGTTCCACGACTTCAAGTCGGTGGACCACGTGAAGGTGTGCCCGCGCTACACGGCCGTGCTGGCCCGCTCCGAGGACGATGGCATTGGCATCGAGGAGCTGGACACGCTGCAGCTGGAGCTGGAAACGCTGCTCTCCTCCGCCAGCCGCCGTCTCCGTGTCCTGGAGGCTGAGACACAGGTGTGTTGCCCGTGTCTGCGACCCCCGTGTCCCTGTCACTGTCCTGTGCACGGGCCCTGATGCAGCAGCATTGCTCTTTTCCAGATCCTGACAGACTGGCAGGACAAGAAGGGTGACCGACGTTTCCTGAAGCTGACCAAGGACCACGATGTGGGCACCTCTGTCAAGCATGGCAAGCCCAAGAAGCAGAAGCTGGAGGGCAAAGGGGGCCATGGGACAGGGCCCGGTCCCGGCAGGCCTAAGTCCAAGAACCTGCAGCCCAAGATCCAGGAGTATGAGTTCCAGGATGATCCCATTGATGTGCCACGGATTCCTAAAAACGATGCTCCAAACAGGTGCATGGGGAGTTGGGGGGCCGTGGGATTGGCTCTTTCCTTCCTTGCAGTGCAGGAGGGCATGAGCTGCTCCCATAGTGCCCACCACAGCTCTCCCTCACCATTATTCCTCTGCTCCGGCCTCACAGGTTCTGGGCATCAGTGGAGCCATACTGCGCTGATCTCACCAACGAGGAGGTCAGGGTCCTGGAGGAGCTGCTCAAGCCGCCAGAGGATGAGGCCGAGCACTACAAGGTGACAAGCTCCAGAGTCCCCAACCCATGCTCCCTCACCCCATACCCTGCCCTGCACTGTCCATCCCTCAGTTCTTGGGCAAGCTGAGCAGTCACGCCCTTCTGTGAATATTGCCCATGGCCTCTGGGGTGGTGCTGATCCACAACGGGCTCCTCAGCACAACCCCAGCCCCGTGTTGAGTCCTTGGCCCATCCTGCACTGCAGATCCCACCACTAGGGAAGCACTACTCGCAGCGCTGGGCTCAAGAGGACCTGCTGGAGGAGCAGAAGGATGGTGCCCGGGCAGCAGCTGCAGCTGACAAAAAGAAGGGTGTCCTCGGACCACTGACTGAGCTGGACACCAAAGGTGTTGTCCCATCCGTCAGCTGTAACAGACTGCACTGAAGCTGTGGGATGAGATCAGGGGGCTGGCATCCAGCTCCCACAGAACCAGGGCAGCTCACGACTTTCTTCCTCCCGCTTCCCCCCAGATGTCGATGCCTTGCTGAAGAAGTCAGAAGCCCAGCACGAGCAGCCTGAGGATGGGTGTCCCTTCGGGCCCCTGACGCAGCGTCTCCTGCAGGCCCTGGTGGAGGTGAGGGGGCTCAGGTCTGTGCAGTGGCCCCACGAGGCACTGTCATTGCGTCAGGGCGAAGTGAACTCTTCCCATGTGCTCTGCTTGCCAGGAAAACATCATCTCTCCTGTGGAGGACTCCCCCATTCCCGAGATTGCTGGCAAGGACTCGGGAGCTGACGGCGCTGGCACTTCTCCCCGCAGCCAGAACAAGCCCTTCAGGTGAGCTACTGTGGTGCTGGCAGCTCGGTGCTGCCTGGTGCTTTTCCTGCCCAAATCGGGGTAGAACATGGGCGCTTTGGAAAGCATCCACTCTGCCCCTCACAGCGTGCCCCACACCAAGTCGCTGGAGGGGCGGATCAAAGAGGAGCTGGTGGCCCAGGGCCTGCTGGAGTCAGAGGACCGTCCCGCCGAGGACTCAGAGGATGAGGTGCTGGCCGAGTTGCGCAAGAGGCAGGCAGAGCTGAAGGCACTCAGCGCCCACAACCGTGCCAAGAAGCATGAGCTGCTGCGGTGAGTGTGGGCAGGGCACGGGGCCAGCTGCAGGCCTGGCGGCATGAGCTGATGTCTTCTGTCCCTAGGTTGGCCAAGGAGGAGCTGCACCGGCAAGAGCTGCGGCAGCGTGTCCGCATGGCCGACAACGAGGTGATGGACGCCTTCCGTAAGATCATGGCTGCCCGGCAGAAGAAGCGCACTCCCACCAAGAAGGAGAAGGACCAGGCGTGGAAGACGCTGAAGGAGCGGGAGAGCATCCTCAAGCTGCTGGATGGGTAGCGGGGGGCTCAGGACAGGGCTGCACGTGGCTGCCATCCCCTTATTTCACAGACTGGAGCAGAGGCACCGTGAGGACAAAGAGGTGCCCCTGTCCCCTGCAGGTTCCTGGCGTGCCTGTGCTCTGCCTGGGATCGCTGCGGGTTGGGGACAGAGGGTGCACGACCCTGTGCTGCAACTCAGCGCTGTGACATTTCACTGGGAAGCTGAGTCCTGCTCCTGGCCCAGGGGCGCAGCTCCTGCCCACTGCCACCAAACCGCAGCTGGAGCACGGGGACCGGGGCGAGAGTGTTCCTGGGAATTGCCGCCCTCTGGTTTCCGCTCCCGCGGTTATTTTGGGCACCAGACCTCTGCCAGGCCCAGGGCTGGGAGCTGTCCCGTGCCTCGCTGGTTCTGGGGGCAGCCAGGGACACCGGTGTCACCGGGGGGGGGGAGTGGGGGCAGGAGGGGGCGCAGCGGGCTCGGGATGTACCCGTGGGTTCTGTGGCTGAGAGGGCAATAAAGGAGAATTGGCGCTGGCAGTGTGGCGTGGGGTCATGCTCTGCTCGGGGGCTGCGGGGCGGCAAGAGAGGGGGACGGGGCTGCCGTGCCCTACCCGAGTCTGCGGGCTGTCCCCTCCGCGGGATGTCACCCCCCCGCCACGAGCTGTGTGTGCCGGCCCCGTGGGCCGTCCCCTCGCGCTCCCCCCGTCATTCACGGCCCCTCCGCAGCTCGCGGTCGCGCGTGGGCACTCATCGCCCGCGCTTTCCCATTGGCTGAACGGCGGGCAGGCCCCGCCCCCCGCCGTGACGTCAGCGCTGTCCGGCGGTGCCGCGCCAGGAGGAGTCGCCGCTGCTCCGCGCGGGGCCGGGGCCGGGGCCGCCGCAACCGTCGGTAAGAGCGGGCGGGGCGCGGCGGGGCGGGGCCCGCGCGGGGGTAACGGCCGCGCCCACTCGCGGTTGTAGGGTGCGCGACCCCGCGGCTCGGCAGCGCGGTGCCATGTGCGGGGCTCCCCGCTGCCCGAGCTGCGCGGGCCGTGCCCGTCGCGGGGCTGTGTCACGCGTGGGGTGGGCGCGCAGGGGCTGCGGCGTCCCGCTATCCCCGCATCCCGGTGTCCCCGCGTCCCCGCCACCCGTCCCCTCCGTCAGCCCGCGGTGCACCGCAGCAGCCCCCATCCCGGTGCCGCGCCGTTACCCGTCCGTCGCCCCGCGGATGCCGCATCCCGCTGCCACGCCGACGCCGTGTCCCCGTTCCCCCCCCCAGGCGCAGCCCGCGGCCGCAGGGTCACCATGCCGCTGGGACAGCCCGCGCCCGGCTGGAAGAAGAGGACCGAGGACATTCGCGGCATCTACGACTTTCGAGAGGTCCTGGGCACGTGAGTCGCAGGTGGCACCGGGCACGGGACAGGCGGCACCGGCTGCGGGACGGCTGCCATCCCCGCGGCGTCCGCTGGCAGACGGCGGTGCATGGAACTCGGCCAGCTCAAATATTGGCCCAGGGCGGGGGCCCTGCGGGGTGGCACACGGAGATAGGCCGGGGACATCAGGACATGCAGGCAATGGGCACGCACGGGGCGCGGGGACACGCAGGGGACGTGGCACCGCCCACGCCGTGTCGGCTGTGGTGGTCCCGGTGGGTCCCGGTGGCACCGCGTGGCGGGGCCCGGTGCTGCTGAGGCGCCGTAAGGCTCTTAGGGCGGATTACCGGGTTAATTACAGCACGGCTTAGGGCCGGGCTGTCCTCCACCTGCCCCACCTGGGCTCCCCATAGACCCCACGTGTCCCTGGGGTTGAACCGTGTGCCCCCAGCAGTGGCGCTGCCTGTGTCCCCCGGCCCCGCCGTTCCCTCCTGCTCACCGTTCCCCTATAAATAGCCCAACTCTCCTCCTGTCACCATAGCAATGGTGGCACGGTGGTGCCCCCCCCACTCACCCTGCTCCCCCCGTTCCAGGGGGGCTTTCTCCGAGGTGGTGCTGGCAGAGGAGAAGGCAACCCAGAAGCTGGTGGCCATCAAGTGCATCGCCAAGAAGGCACTGGAGGGGAAGGAGGCCGGCATCGAGAATGAGATCGCTGTCCTGCACAAGTAGGGGGGCTGCTTTGGGATGGGGGGGGGGCCTGTGATGGCCCCAACCCGGCGTGGCCCCGCTGCCAGCACCCAGCGCTGGGTGTTATCAGCACAGCCTGAAATAGCCCGGCACATGGTGCTGCTGCTCCCTGCCCTGCTGCCAGCTGGGGGACTGATCCCAGCCCTTCTCCAACCCCCACGTAGGATCAAGCACCCCAACATCGTGGCCTTGGATGACATCTACGAGAGCAGCAGCCACCTCTACCTCATCATGCAGCTGTGAGTGACATGTGGGGGGGGCTACTGGATAGGGACCTCCTCTATGGGGAAGGGCTGATGGTGATGTGTGGCCCCCCAAGGGTGTCCGGGGGGGAACTCTTTGACCGCATCGTGGAGAAGGGTTTCTACACCGAGCGTGATGCCAGCACGCTGATCCGGCAGATCCTGGACGCCGTGCGCTACCTGCACGACATGGGCATCGTGCACCGCGACCTGAAGGTGAGCAGCGCGGGGAGGAGGGGGGCACGGAGATCAAAATCGGGGGCGGTGTGTGGGGGGTGTCTCTGACATCAGCCCTCCCGCAGCCCGAGAACCTGCTGTACTACAGCCTGGAGGAGGACTCCAAGATCATGATCAGCGATTTCGGGCTCTCCAAGATCGAGGGCTGTGGCAGTGTCATGTCCACAGCCTGCGGAACGCCCGGCTACGTAGGTGAGCCTGAGGGGGCCAACACCAGGCAGTGCTCCTCATGGTACAGCACTACATCCCCCCCTCACCACGCTGTCTTCCCAGCCCCCGAGGTGCTGGCACAGAAGCCCTACAGCAAGGCGGTGGATTGCTGGTCCATCGGGGTCATCGCCTACATCCTGTATGTATCCTCTTTCCACATGATGTGGCTGCAGTGGGGACACTGTGAGTGACCCCCGTGCTGTCCCCACCCCTGCCAGGCTCTGCGGGTACCCCCCCTTCTACGATGAGAACGATGCCAAGCTCTTCGAGCAGATCCTGCGGGCTGAGTACGAGTTCGACTCGCCCTACTGGGATGACATCTCAGACTCAGGTGAACTTGGGTGTCAGCAGTTTCGGGGGGGGGGGGTCCTCATGGGCTGGGGGCTCACAGCTGCCCTGTGCTCACAGCCAAAGACTTCATCAGGCACCTGATGGAAAAGGACCCTGACAAGCGCTTCACGTGTGAGCAAGCCCTGCAGCACCCCTGGTAAGGGATGGGGGGGCTCCTGCTGGGGGTGAATGAATGGGGAAGGGTTGCACCCCACCCTGATTCCCTCTCCCTAGGATCGCTGGGGACACAGCCCTGGACAAGAACATCCACCATTCGGTGAGCGAGCAGATCAAGAAGAACTTTGCCAAGAGCAAGTGGAAGGTGAGCACAGGGCTATGGGTGGGGGGGGCACAGTGGTGCTGGGGGCAGCACAGTGACGAGGTGGTGTGCCTGGCAGCAAGCCTTCAACGCCACGGCTGTGGTGCGGCACATGCGGAAGCTGCAGCTGGGAACCAGCCAGGAGGGCCCTGGGCAGATGACGCCAAACAGCCCCTGACACGGCCAGTGGCTGGGGGGGACTCCAGCAGTGGTGAGCCCTGATCCCCGCTCTGTGCCATTCTGCACCCTCATGGGTCTGGGGCTGCTGCCAGGCTCTCACCCCACATTCCTCCCCCGTAAGCAGGGTCGGACTGTGAGCGGGTGCCAGCAAACAGAACCCCCCACCTGCTCCCTGACTGAGGGGGGCTGGAGATCGCAGGGGTACAGCACGGGTTATGGTGGGGGGGTCCATGGGGGTCCTGCTGCCTCCCCATTTGCTCCCTTTTGGGGGGGATGGTAGTGTGGGAGGGCAGCCTGCCCTGCTCCTCACTAGCTCTTGCAGTGAGCCCCATGAGTGTGGGGTCTGCATGGGGCAGGCGGAGCCCCCAGAAGCCCCCCCACCAGCCAATGGGGGCTGCAGCCCAGCCCCCTCTTACCCCCCTTCCTACATCTGCCCCCCAGCATGTTCAAAGAGAATTTTCCAAATGGACATTTCTATTTTATTCCTTGTAATAAAGGAAAGAGACAAACGCTGCCTGGCTTGGCTTGCCCCCCAGGGGCCAGCACACAGTGGGCAGGAGACGGACAAACTCTGCTCCCAGCCCCTCCTGTGCCCCCTCTCTAGGAGCACCCGGCCCCACGGCTTGCCTGGCTGCGGCCCCTCCTGGCCCGGCTCCCACCATCTCGGCCCTTGCGGAGGTCAGCACAGAAGAGGACCTGGGGGGGTGGAATGAGAGGCGCCAGGCGGGCACAGTTGGGAGAGACAACCAGATGGGAGGAGTTTGGTACTCACCGCTTGTGCCCAGCCCGCGTAGGGACCCCACAGTTTGCGGAAGAAGTCACCTGGGGAGAGATCAGAGCCAGCAGTGGGGGCTCAGCCCTTGCACCCGCAAGCTGTGGCTGTTGGCTTGTGCTCTCACCGATCTCCTGGTGCACACGGGCGGTCAGGGAACGGGCGCCCAGTGCTGCCCCGTAGCGCTGCCGGGCAATGTGCCACACATGGGTGTCCACCGGCACCGCCTCCGCCTTGTCCAGGGCCATCAGGCACACGCAGTCGGCCACCTGCCACATGCCGCACCATCAGCCCTGCCACCACCCCGTCCCCATCCCCATGCCGTCACCCACCTTGGCCCCCACTCCCGGCAGGGCACACAGCACCCTCCTGGCCTCAGCGTAGGGCACGGCCCGCAGCCGGCACAGCCCCTCGGCACCCATTCCCCCGGTGATGGCACGTGCCGTGCCGCTGACGAAGCGGGCCCGATAGCCAAAGCCCAGCGCCCGCAGCTTGGCCTCTGCGTCAGCGCCTGTGGGAAGACAGCTGTGGGATGGGGACATGGGGAAGGATGTGGGGACAAAGGGATGGTTGCCCACCTGCCAGTGCCCCCAGGGAAGGGAAGGCGTGGAAGGGCCGCTCGTCCAGCAAGCAGAGCTGTTGGCCAAAGGCCTGGCACAGGCGCTCGATCATGGTGGTGATCCGGGCCACGTGGTTGTTGGAGGTGCAGATGAAGGACAGCAGGCACTCCACAGGGTCCTGCCGCAGCACGCGCACCCCTGCAGCACCATGGGTCAGTGGGGCCCAGTGGGTGGGTGCCGTTGTCACCCCATGGGGCTGTCCCACCTGGGAAGGCGGCGGCTGCCTTGCAGAAGAGGGGGTCAGCCGCCCCCCAGGTGCGGTACAGGGCCGCCAGCCCCACGTCCAGCTGGAAGTAGTCCCGCAGGATCCGGTCAGTTTCAGGGCCAGGCGTCTCCTCGCCGTACACCGTGTACCAGAGGCGGTCCCGCTCCTGGCGCAGCGTCCATACACGGTCACCCAGCACTCCTGTCCACGTGCCAGGGCTGCTCTCCCGCCACCTGCCAGGCACCGGGCATCAAACTCTGCCGAACGGCCTCACCTGGCCCCGATGTCTCACTGGAAGGCCCTGCTGTCTCACCGGAAGGCTTGCCCCGATGCCAGCACCAGGTCCAGGCGCAGCTCGGCTGGAGGGCAGCGCAGCCACCGCCACAGGGCTGGGCAGGCCGAGGGGGTGTCCCGCAGCGCCATGGGGGGCGGCTGTGGCCCCACAGGTGCAGTAGGCTCAGGGCTCTCTCCACTCTCACACCATGACACCCACCTGCACCCCATGGCACACTCAGCTCAGGTGAGGATGCCCGCAAGAGCCCATTTGTCACACAGTGCTCCACAGCCCCCTTCTCTGCACTCCCACTCCCATCTTCATCCCCATCCATCTCCGTTCCCATTGCACACTCAATCCCCTCGTACCCCCCCCATATCCTCTGCCCCTCCCATGCCCGCGACGCCCCAAAGGCCGCCCCCACACTGCAGTTCCCCCAACCACCGCCGCCACCATAGAGCTTCCCCCACCCAGACACGCAGAGCGCCGCTTCCCGCCCTTTCGGGCGCCGCTCTGGCCCACTTCCGGTCCTTCGCTGGCCCACCCCCGGAAGTACCCTCCTCCCTCCGTCCCTCTCCC
>NC_034419.1:11398061-11414705 GCF_002078875.1 Numida meleagris | reverse complement strand
CCGTTACGGCGGTGGCGAGGAGGGCGGCTCCGTACGAACCAATAGATTTTTTTTTTTTTTTCCTCCAAAATAAATACAAACACGTCCGAGCGCGGGGCCGCCGCCCCCGTTCTGTTCCCGGGGCCGCCCCCCCCCCTCCCGGGGGGAATAATTTAAAGGGCAGGGCTGTACAGTATTTACAGCTCTGGGGGCACCGGGAAGGCGGGGGGAGGCCCCCCAGGCCGCAGGCCAGCTGCAGCGGGCCCGGTGCCGCGGTGCGTCAGTCGCTCTCGCTGGAGTCGCTGCTCTGCTCGCCCTGCACCTTGTTGCGGTGCTGCATGGCGCGGTGGTAGGCGATCTGCACCGACTTGCGGATGTTGGACTTGCGGCCCTCCAGCATCTTCTCCTTGTCCAGGTCCTGGTTGACGCCCAGCGGCACCAGCTTGGTGCGGGGCAGCCACTGCCTGCGGGGAGCGGGGAGCCACCTCGTTTGAGGGTTACGGGCGGCTGCGCGCTCCCCCCGCTGGCACCGCCGGTTTCCCAGCCTCCCCCTGACGCCCCCAGGCCTCACCAAGTGCGCTTGTTGTCAAAGAAGAGGACAAGGTAGAGGTGCTCGCGCGCTTCCTGAGTCATCTGCTCGCCCAGCTTCAGCACCTCCAGCGGTGGCACCGGGATGGGGACGCCGTGGTGGAACATGCCCTCCCGTGGCATCTTGGGATCGATGATCTGCCAGGGAGCAGGGGCCAGCGCTAAGGCAGGGGACACAGCCACAACCCAGCCACAGCTCCATTCCTCCAGTACCAAGAGCTGTGAGCCCGCCTCCCACCCTGCTGATGGCCCCAAGACCAACCCTGGCACGGGAATGAGAGCTGGGGAGGTGTGTGTAGGTGGCCCCACTCACCAGTGCTGGGTAGGAGGGGTAGCCCCGGCACTTGGCCCACACCAGATCCAAAGCGTCCAGGGAAGAATCCTCATCCTCAGAGAGCCACCCTGCACCACGGCCAATGCCCTTCCGCACCACTGCATTGAGAAGAGGGGGAGAAAGAACTCAGACATGGCCCTTACAACTGATGGAACAAGGTGTGGCTGGAAAGTTGTGATACTTACTGCTGTGCCCCACACCTCGCCCGGCACCCACAGAGTAGGATTCATTCTCTGTCCCTGATGTGTCCTCACTGCTGTCCTCGGGGAAGTTCACACGGGAGAAGGAGGGCTTCCCCCTGCCCTGCTTTGAGGGCGTTGTGCTGAGAGAGGGAGCAGAGCTGTGAGCAGCAGTCACACTGAGCTTCCAGAAACTGCCGTTTGAGTGTCACCATGGGGGCTCAGAAAGCTCACCCAGCACCAGGGACTCAGCAGGCGTACAGAAGGCAGACAGGATGGTGCTTCTGCCTAGAACACTTAGCCCTGCCTCACCTGGGAGCATATGCTCACCCAAGCATGCTACAGAGCACAAAAAGGCACAAATCCCACAGCCAGGCCTGCAGCCCTCTAGCACCGAGTTAGCAGCACTGGCCAACGGGAGGGTGAAGGGGAGAGGCACTGTAACACGCCTCACCCAGCAGGTGCCCACGGCAGCGGCACACCCAGAGGCAGGCAACGTACCTGGTACGGTCTGAAGCAGCACTGCTGCTGCTGCTGCTGCTGGACTCTGAGTCTGAGCTGCTGCGCGGAAGGTTACAGTCGTTGCGGTACACCAGGAAGCTCTTCTTCACTGGCTGGTTCCCGCTGCTGAAGCCATTGGCCGGCAGGTCTGCAGGTAACAAACAGCAGAGGAGCATTATGAGGGCACAGCGCCCGGCGATGCACTCCCTGCAGGGCTGCAGCTGCCACACTCACCCATGGGAGCGTCTTCGGTGGATTTGTCGCTATCACTATCGGAGCTAGAGCTGGGGCGTGGGCTTCGCCCCCGCTTCCTCTGCCGCTGGGAGGACCCCATAATGGGGAGCTGTGGGGGGCCGATGGGGCTGTTCCCATGCCCGGGAGCTATCTGGCTGTCTCGATTCTTGGGGGGACGTCCTGGACGTTTTGGAGGTCCTGCAGTTTTAGGGTTCTTCTTGGAGAAGAGCACTGAGGTCCTCCTGCCCACTTCATGTGCTGGAGTGGAAGAAGAATTGGGACCCAGACCTGGAGGAGGAATGAGAAGGCATCAGCCACAGCCTGCAGGACCTGTCAGGGAACAGGTGGCAGTGGCAGAAAGGAACAGTTTAATTTCTCAGGGCTCCACTGCAACCTTGAAAACCAATGACCCTAAATGCTCTCTTCTTGCACAAGAGCCTGCTTTTCCAGGTCTTTGGGCAACAGGATGCCAAGGTGAAAAACCCCGGTGACACCTGCCAGCTCTACCTGGGGACCCTGCGAGGTGGCACTTGAGCTGTGCTCTCTGAGGAGCACGGCTCAGCACCTGCTCCCACCAGCTCCCGGGACCAGGAAGCCTGCAGCTGGCACATACTAAACTCCCAGCCCCTGCAGGGAATTTGGAGCGCGGCCATCCCTGCTGCCAGTAAGCAGTAAGCCTAGGGAAAGTGGGCAGCAAAGAAAGTGGTGGGAGATGAGGGAATCCGCCTGACAGACCACTTGCCCTGATCATAAGGAGTTGCTATGGGTGAGGTTTGTGTGCACGGACCCCCTGCCTTTGCTCTACTAGACAGCTCGTCCACATGTGCTTCTCTGCCACTCCCCAGCAACCAGCAGCATTTTGGAGGAGCAGTACCTTTGCCAGTCTCCTGGCTGCTGCTCTCCTCAGCAGCACTGTCTGTCTGAAGGTCCTTCTCGCAGGGGTTGTGTGATTGCAGGACCCCCCTGGCAGAGGAGCTGTGCCGCTCCAGCCCATCTCGTCCCAGGTCCCGGGGGTGAGCGAGCTTCCGCCGCAGGACTGTGATCTCCTTCTTGATCATCTTGGCCCGGCGGGACCGTCCTATGCTCTGCTTGCCAGCATTGACCTCATCCAGCCGCTCCAGCAAGATCTTCAGCTGCTCCTCCAAGGGCAGGTGCTTCTGATTTTCTGAGAGCAGCAGTCGCATGTCTTCTGAGGGCACAAAGAAGATGAAAGGAATCAGAGACCCTTTACATAGAAGAGCATGGGACTTCCCCTCAGGAGAGAAATAACTTACACAGTACCAAACACCCATGAGCACAGAACATTACCAAAAGACATCCTGAGAAAGAGCCCTCTGGGAAGCAAGCCAGTTGGGACTGCTGGGGAAGGCAGGCTGATCTGCAGCACAGGGAATACTAAGGGTTTCCATCAGCTGGGGCAAGATACAGCAGTAAAAAAGAAAGGGATTTGTAACAGGAAGGATACAGTGGAAATACATGAGCTGAAGTGACTCCAAAGCATTCAAGAGTAGGGAAGTTCTACTGCCTGAGCCCCTGATCCGCTCCCAGCCCTTCGCATACTAGAGCAAGGAGAGGAAGACCCTAATAGGATCCTTCTCAGGTGAGTTATTCCTGGTGGTGTTCCCCACTGCCCAGCAGGAGACAGCAAGAACAGCCCTAAGGTGCCCAACTTCTGGGGCTTAAGCTCCAAGTAGCTCTCCTACGCCAGGACAGGGGACAAGCACCCACCATCCTCGATGTCCTGGACCTGAGCCTCTTCCACAGTCACGCAGTGCGGGAAGTGCATGCCTGTCTCAAAGTCAATGCCCATCTTCTCTGCCTGCCGGCGAGCCTGCCGCAGAACCACACCTCCCTGCTCCCGCAGACGGACAGCTGCCCGGTAGAAGATAGTGTCTTTGGCATTGTATTTCAAACAGTTGTTGATAATCAGGTTGAAATCTTCCTCAAAGTCATCAAAATTCAGATAACGGTATGCTTCCAGGTTTTGTTTCATTGTCTGAAAATCCATCGGCTTCTTGATGTGATCCAGGTAGTCTGGGACCTGCAGTGAGAAAAGAGCCCGAGCTAAGAGCCTGGAGACCCCTGTTAGTACCACCTGCTCCAAGAAAACAGTTGTTAGAGGAATCAGGTATCGCTCCCCAGTGCCCTGCCCAAACACACATCTGGAAACACTGCCTGCCTTTGCAGCTAGAGGAGCTGTGGCCCAGTAATGCCTTTGGACTAGAGTCCATGTGCTATACTCAATCTGTTAGAGCAGACACACACTTAAAAACATTTTTGTGCAGCTTCTCGGGGGTGAGGGTAAGTACAGACATGTAGAACAGATTGGCCTGGGTGGGAGCAATGGCTGTGGGTGGGACCATGCAGCCAGCACACCTCCAAGCCCACCTGCTGCCAGAGCTGCACAGCACCAGCACTCCCTCTCCCACCTCCTCAAGCAGGGATTCATTGCTGTTGTTCTCAGAAATCACTTCCCTTGCCCAGAGCAGTGACAATTCTGTGCTGTGGTCAGCCTGTTACCAAGCAAAGGCTTTTACAGGAGGACACAAGAGAGCATGCCACCTGCCTGGGGCTGAGGACAGGTATTCTGCCTTTTGACAGGCAGGAGTCCCTGACCTGTCACAGACAGTGGGGAGTCACCAGTAACACAAGCAGAGGAGCTGAGTGCTGTGCTCCTGGCCACCAGCAGCTGCCAGCATCAGCCCTTCTGCTGTGCATTTGGTTGCCCCAGGACAGGCAGTGCTGCACGCATCCCCCTTGAGTAAGTGGTGCTGGGACAGGAAACCATCAGCAGGCTGCCCAGAGGGCTTCTGGAGCAGCGACCCCCATGGGCCGCCCTTAGCATGAGCAAGGGACAAGTGTGGGTGAAGTAGAAATCTGGGGGAGGGGGTTCTTACTTCGTAGATTTCTGTTACCTCAGACAGAGGGACCGGCTCACTGAAGATGTTGCCCGTGTCTTTCTCCTGCAGGTGCTCGAGCGTCTTGCGGAGGAGGATGAGGAAGGGGGTCAGCTGCATTTCCAGTGCCACTTGCTGCACTTTGATCTGAAACAGAAGAACAGAGCACGACTGAGTGTCCTGCCCCAGGGACAGCCTCCAGGAGCAGCTTAGCAGTCCCACGGGACAGTGCCACCTCTCCCTGCTGCTGTGGGACCGCGTTCCTCGAGCAGGACTGCACAGGGTACGCGTTGCAGCTCACCATCATCTCTAGAGAGCAGAGGTGAGACACAGGCCCCAGCACCCGTGTTTCCCACATCAGCCTTGCACAGCAGCCACCTTCATGCAGAGCTGCCGGGGCAGGGCACAGCACAACCGAAGGGACCCTGCGCCCACCGTGCAGCTTACAGAGGGCAACTGACCAGCACTCCGGAGAGCCCATGCTCACGCCCACCCCAGCAGCTCCCCAAGGAGGGGCAAACAATCGTTACCGTCTCTCTCTTGAGCTTCTCCCGCTTGCGTATCAGCTCCACCAGCAAGCGCGCGCGCTCTAGGTCATGGCGGAGGCGCTGCCATGACTTCAGCTGCTCCTTCAGGGCCCAGTTCTTATCCTCAGTGTCTCTCTGCAGGAACATCAGAGACTGTGAGCTGATAGGAGAAGCGTTCCCATCTCCACCTTCGTGACCGTGTGCGAGGGCTCTTCCCTTGTACAGGGGACCAGCACACCTGACCCGCTGTCTCAGTGAACATCCCAGTTCCCCTGTCGTGTGGGTGACTCACAGAGACAGCCCAACTGATGCCTACAGCTTAGTACCTGCTCCCTGGTCATCCAGCCCTGAGGATGCCAGAAAGTGAACTCTGGAAATACTCTGCCTAACATGACCAAGTGCAGGCAGCTGCCCAAGACCACAGAGTGGCAATAACAGGCTCCAGGTGGCTGTCTAGAGCTCTAGTGAAGGGCAACAGAGCAAAGCTGGAATACAGCTCTGGTTACCTTTGCTTCTGGAGCATCAAAAAAACTTGCTGACTTTTATTCTGCTGCTGTAACCAAAGATGAGCAGAAGTTGTTTCAATTCTTCTCCAGCAAATAAAAATGAGAGGGGGCAAAAGCAGGAGAAACCTCTGCCTGACCACAGTCTTCAGAGGGCTCAGAAAGGCTTAGACAGGGAGCCAGAGGAAAAATCTTCCTCTGGCACCAGAGACCTCACATCTGTGAAGCGCTGACTGAAGGCTGAGGCAAACAGCAGGCTGCGAGCACCACCCACAGGGAACGTTCCCACAGCTATTTCAGGATCTGTGAGGCCTTGGTTTCTTCCAGACCATGTCTGGGGATCCCTGGCCACCCCTCTCGATGCCCACTGACACAAGTGGCCTCAGGTTAGAGCCACTTCTGCCAGCTTTGTCACAGCTGCTGGCCCAACGTCGGCAAGAGGAATGAGCTAACTCCCGCACACAGCAGGGCAGGCTTCCCTTCCCATGGCAGGCTGCCAAAGGCGGCTCCGTCTGGCAAATCTCTGAATGCTGAGAGTGGAGGAGAAGGTAAAGCAGCAAAAGCAGGCAGCTGGGGCTGCCCTTTCCTCAGCGGGAGGTGGGGCTCTTTTCTCCAGCCCCCTTCTGAGCCCGCAGGCACCACCACATGCAGCAAACGCTTTGAGCCCACAGCTGCAAAGGCGCAGGAAGCACACGCAGACACCAAGGATGCCCCTCAGCACCCCAAAAAGCAGCGCATACCTGATCACAGTTCCTCTGGGACTGCAGGTGTGTCTGAAGGCGGCGCAGCAGAGGGACACCGTTGCGGGACTGCCTCTTCAGAGTCCAGTAGCTGTGCAGCCTCTGCATGAACTGACTCTTCCTCTGGATAGTTAGACGGTTGGTAATCTTGCTGAGCCTGAAGAAGGGAAAAGAACCACAAACCCAATCAGCAAAGCAAACCTGGGCACAGAAGCCCCAGCGTAGCAGCGAGGCCACCCACGAGCTACTCAGACTGAGCACACACTTTTGTGTAGCAGGAATCCCTGTAAGGCCAAGGAACGAAGGGCAGCAGCACACCACAGACGGCTACACTAGAAAACATTCAGCCTTGCCTTTCCGAATGGCCTTTTCCTTTCTTTCCTTTCCTCCTGGCCGTTCCAGGTTGGGGTGCAAGGCAGGGGCACTGGCAGCTGGGCCTTTCACAGCTCCCTGCGGCCCCGAGACCACGGCACGGCTGTCCCAAAGCTGTGATTCACCCGGCTTATTATGCTGGCAGCGAGGGGCCACCCAAGATGACAAAGGCCCTATTCAAATGTTACCAGACAGCTCCGCAGCCCCGAGGAGATTGTAGCATGAACAAATCTGGGAAAGCATGAGGAGGGGTGGGCAGACGCTAGCAGAACAGAGCTTGCTGTTGGAGCTAATGAAGGACTACTCTAAACAGCCCCAAACAAAACAAAAGTAGTTTTCCTCCTCTTTACAATGGCAGAGCCTGAAGTGACTGAGACAGCTTCTTCCACCAGTGCAGTTAAGAGATGCCCTGCTAGGTGAGACTGAGGTATGGACCTCGTATCTCCACGTCCTGCAGGGCCAGCTCCTCACACAGAGTGACCTGACCCGCATCAGCCTCAGCTGAAGGCAGACAGTGTCCTCATCTGCTGTCATTGGGCGCGCACAGCTTCTACAGGAAGACATTTGGCATTCTGGCAACAGCCCTTGAAGAATAATTAATCCCAACAGGAAGGCCTGGGGTGAGGTTAACAGCTTCTATCTCAGTGTGGGTTTCACTGTGAGCCCGAGGGTAGCAGAAAGAGCCTACAAACAGCTTGCCAGCACATCACATCCACACGTGGGAACAGAGAGGCTCGGGTTATGGAACGCACCCTGAGCGAGCAAGCTGTACCATACGGTTAGCACATATACCCATGGCATGAGGCCATCAATCCCGTAGCGCAGACCTGCCCACACAAGTCCTGCAAACCCCACAGTGCCTGCATACCCTCTCCTGCCCTGCAGGAGTGCTGAAGGAGCCCTGCCAGGAGGCAGTGGCCCCATGCCGTGATGGCTGCAACCTGGGGACCCGTGGGCTGGCGGGTGCAGCTCCGGCGTGGTGTCCCAGCTGCAGCAGGGAGCACCCGGTTGCTGACTCACGGCCACGAAGGCGAACGCTGCCCTGCCCAGCTCCAGCTGTGCACCACAGGCATGCAGCAAGGCTGGGAAGCAGCAGGGCTGTGTGGGGCCAGCTGCAGCAAAAGGAAGATGGCTTCTGCTTTCTTCCTGCAGCCTGCTCCAAAACACAGGAGAAGAGCTCTGGGAGCCCCCAGCTGCTTCCTGCCACCTCTGGCCAAGCTCGGTTGCTGTCGTGAAGCCAGAGGCATCTACTTCCTGCACAGGCACCTCGTGGGGCTGCGCATCTCACTCCTCTCTGCAGGACTGCCAGAGGAAACCACAAACAGCCCTGGGGAAGAGCAACGTGAAAAGCACTCGTGCAAAAAGATAATGCCTGCATGCAAAGTGGGACATGAGATGGTGAGAAAGGGAGAGGCTTCTCCACGGCAAGGGGAAGGCAGCACCTCGTACCTGTGGGGGGGGATGCAGGGAACAGAAACCACAGGTGCTGCAGCTCGTTTTTCTGCCAGGATCTTCCGCGCCTTCTTCATTTTGATTCTAGACTTGGCCTTCGCCTTTTTCACCTTCTCGGAGCTCCAGCTCTTGCCTTCCTCCTCCTCCTCCTCATCCTCCTCTTCCCCTTCGCTGTGGGAAAGCGCGGGAAGCCTGCGCACGGAGCCTGGAGGCGTGTGGATGTCACAGTAGGCAGTTTTGCGCACGCTGAAGGAGGTCCCGTTTGCCCCCGTCTCACGGACGGGCTCCATTTTCATGTAGAGTCCAGCCTGCTGGGCGCAGGTGACGTGGAAAGCGGTGTAACAGTTTGCCTTGTGACACTGGATGCAAGCCCCAGAGCCACGCTGCTTGCAAATATAGCAAGTCAGCTTCCATCGCGCGGGTGGGATGTGCTCGATGCTGTCTATGGGCTCCAGGAAAACCGTGTTGGCAAAGCACACCTCCGGGATCCAGAGGGCGCAGACCACGTGTGCCCAGCGCCCATCGTCCGTCTGCTTGAACGCGCCGCCCTTGTTGGGGCACAGGGCGCAGTCCACGGCTCGCGAGGGTGACTGCAGGCACCTCCTGCAGAGCCACTGTCCCTCGGGGATGTAGGGCACCCCGTAACACTCCTGGTGCACGGCCAGGTTGCACATATCACAGAAGAGGATGACGTTGCTGTTCTGGCACTCCCCGTCGTTGCAGATGCAGCACACGGCGTCCTCGTCAACCAAGGCGTTGGGGTCCCCCTTGTTGTGGCTCTCAAAGTACGACTCCTTCTCCAGCCTGTCCATCAGGTACTCAAAGATCTCCTGGGGAATGGGACTCACGCCTTCTGTCTTCCGTCGCTCGTTCATGATATCCAGCCAGATGTAATCTTCCTCGTCCATATCGTACTCCACCTCCTCATCCAGCTCCTCCGCTGACTTCTCAATGTACCTGGAAGGGGAAAGCATGAGAAGGTGAGCGTTCTGCACATTACAGGCCAAAAACATCCCACAAACAGGAAAGAAGCAGCAGTGTTCAGAAGCCAGAGGTGCTACTGCACTGCTCGGGGTGCATTTGGCACAATGCAGCTGGGTGTTCAGACAAATAATGAGCTGCAGACCTCGGAGACTCGTCAATGCAAGACAGGAGCTTACACGAGCCAGCAAGCAGGCACCCGGTGCTCCGGAGACAGCAATCTTGATCCCTGGACACAAGAGCGCTGGCCCTGCTGCAAATGGGGCAGGGACAGTGCCGTGTTTTGGTAATTCTGGCTGCTGCCAGCTGTGGGTGAGGCGAGGTGACTCGTGGGGAAAAGCCAGAAGCCCCTGTGTCCTGCTCCATCCATCTTGCCCATCCAGCAACTGCCAGCAGCCAGCGTGCGGCACCACATCCAGCACCACCGCAGAAACCTTATGGGGAGCCCTCTTTTCCAACAGCCTGACACAAACCCATGTTATTCCTCTGTGCCTGCAGCTTGGTGCCAGCTTCTCAGGCAGCACGGGCTAAGGGGGCAGAGATGGCTGTGAGAGCAACGCTTCAGTGCTCAGTACTGGCTATCTGCGTATTCTGCCCACTTAACAAACCACGTATGGAAAACCCACAGGGCCACGAGGACACATTAAGCCTGCAAACGCACACACCTTGTGGCTGAGCTTCGGTGCTGGGGGGCTCCTGACTTATCCCAAAGTGTCTCCAAAGAGCAGTGGGGGAAGCAGAAGGATGCTCTCCTTCCATAGAATGGTTGGGGTAGGAGGGCCCTCAACACACACCCAGTTCCAACCCCTGCCGCGAGCCGGCTGCCACGCACCAGCCTGGCCATGGCCACCTCCAGGGATGGAGCACCCACGGCTCTGGGCAGCTGTGCCAGTGCCTCCCCGGCCTCCGAGGCGGGCATTTCCCCCTCACATCCAACCTAAACGGTTTCAACCCGTTCCCCCTCACCCTATCACTGGGAGACCGCAAGAAGTCGCTCCCCACGCTTGCCGCTAGCCCCTTTCAGCCCTTGCAACCGCACCAGCACCGAAAGAACTCCGCGCTCTGACTGCGGACAAGCGCCCAGGCAGGAACCCCCCCACCCGCGGGGCGGCCGGGGACACCCCGCTACCTGTAGTAGGAGGTGGGGCGCGGCGGCGCGTCGGGCGTGTCCTGCTCCAGCTCGCGGTACACCACCTCGGGCAGCTTGGGGGCCGCGCCGGCCGAGGCGTTGTGGTGGTGGTGGTGGTTGGAGTCCTTGCGCTTCTCCTTGCTCTTCTGCTTGGCCGACTTGGGCGCGGCGGCGGCGGCGGCGGCGGCCGCTTGGCTCTCCCCGTTCTCCTTGCTGCCGCCGTTCTCCGGCGCCTCCTCGGCGGCCTCCTCGTCCTCCGACACCACGTCCAGGTTGTCGAAGATGCTGATGCGGTGCACGCGGCCGTGCAGGTCCACCTCCACCATGCGCTGGGCCTGCGCGTAGGTCATCACCTCGCGGCCCGGCGACTGCGACGCCTCCGAGGGGTTGGGGGACTGCTTGTCGGCGGCGCCGGCGCGGCCCTGGCGGCCCTTCTTCTTGTGCTTGCGGAGCGGCGGCTGCTGCGGCGGCGGCGGGTTGTCGTGGTCATAGTGGTACAGGTGGTACTCGATGCCGCTGTAGCTCTTGTAGATCTTACGGCAGCTGCCCACCGGGCACTCGTAGGGCGGCTTGGTGGCCCGCAGGTTGTGGCAGAACGTCTTCACGTCGAAGTCGACCCCCATGGCGCGGCCTCGGCCTCGTGCGGGGGGCGCTGGGGCGCCGGGGCCCGGCCCTGCTGCCGCCCTCCCGCCGCGCTCAGCGGCCCCGCGCCCGCGCCATGGCCCGGCCCGCAACAATGGAGGAGCGCGGGGCGCCGCTGGGTAAAGCGCGCGGCGGCCTTAGCAACCGCACTTTCGCCACCGCGCCGGCGGAGCGGGCGGGGCGGGCTGCGGGAGGCGGAGCGGGGCGGGCGGAGCGGCGGGGAGCGGAGCGGGCAGAGCGGAGCGCGCTCCCCGAAGAGGAGGGGGCCCGCAGGGGTGCGCGGTGCCGCGCGGCGAGCGACGAATCTACCGGCGCGAATCGAAAGGAGCGAGGCCCGCCCCGCGGCGGCCCGGTGCGGTTGCAGCGCTTTATTGCAGTCGGTGACAGCGGCACAGCCCCGCGCCCGGCGCCCCCCGAGGGGACCCGGCGGTGACGCGGCCGCGCCGCTCCCGTCACTGCGCGGCGTTGCGGCGGGGCTCGATGCCGCGGCCCCGCATGTAGGACAGCAGCTGCTCGGGGATCTCGGCCAGCACGTCCTTGGCCAGGCGCGCCATGCTCCGCACCTGGCTGCCCGCCTCGTCCACGTAGTCCCGGAACGGCACGAACTGGGGGCAGCGGGGGGGCCCGGCCCCGAGCTCTGCCCCACGGCCACGGCCGCACAGCGGCCCCGTGCCGAAGCTCAGGGCCCGGTGCTACCCCGTGCCCAGCCCTGCGGCCTCACCTGCACGATGTCCCTCTCGGCGTAGCGTCCCCGCGACGACACGCGCACCTCGTCCCCATCCAGCTCCTCCATGGCTGGGGGGCACCGCTCAGACCCCCGTGTGTGTGGGCGTCCCCCAGGCCCGGCCCTGTCCCCGGCCCACCCCGCTCACCCTCAAACTCGGCCGGCCCCACTCCCACGATGATGATGGACATGGGCAGCGCAGAGGCCTATGGGGCAGAGGGGCAGCACTTGTAGGCACAGGGCAGCCTCACAGCACTAAGGCCGTGCGCAATGCCCAGGCCCTGGTGGCATGTAGCCACTCACGGTGACGATGGCCTCCTTGGTCTGCATCATGTCGGAGATGACGCCATCGGTGATGATGAGCAGGACGTGGTACTGAGAGCCGTCAGTCACCTGGGCGGCCGTACTGCGGGGACACAGCACATGATCCCTCCAGCAGCCGCCCTGCACTGTCCCCCACGGTGTGGCCATGGGATGGGAATGACCCCACAGCACTCACCCGGCCACCTGGTTGATGACGGGGGCGAAGTTGGTGGGCCCGTAAAGCTGCACGGTGCGCAGGCTCTGCAGGTAGGACTCCAGCACACCCTCGATGCCGGCGCAGCTGGGGTTGTCCACGTTGTTGTTCTGGGGATGGGACAGGTACTCCCGTGATGCCGGGCAGGATGCGGCCAGGCTGGCTGCTCCCCGGCCCCACGGGCTGCCCCCACGCCTGGCAACCATGGGTTCACCCCAGCCTTGCACTGAGGCACACCAGGGGGAACTGGTGGGAGATCTTGCCATCGGGCGGCAGCTTGGCACCGAAGCCGTAGGCAGGGAAGAGCTTGTCACTGTCGTAATCCTGGATGATCTCCCCGACGGCCTTGAGTGCCAGGGCGTAGGCGCTCAGCTGGTATGGGCTGGCGTAGTGCAGCGAGGTGGGCTGCGACGGCAGCCCTGCAGCAAAGCACCCATCAGCACCCACCCAATGCCACTCCCCAGATCCCCTCTCCACTGTGCTCACCGTTGGAGGCCGTGAAGTCGATGGCAACGGTGAAATTCAGCTGTGTCCTTGGAGGGAGAGTGAGGGAGGCTGCCAGCCCCAGGCACAGCATCACCTCTGCCCATGCCCCCAGCCCCACTGCCCACCCCACACCTGCAGCCACCATCTCAGCACCCCCAGACTGCGGTGTCACCATCACTGTTGTCCTGTCCCTGTCCCTCAGGAGCTTGGGGGCACCCGGCCCCACTCACCCGCCCCGTATGTAGTCAACGAAGGTGAACTCGGACTCAACGGAGAAGGAGAGCAGGGTCACCTGTGGGCACGGGGCATCAGAGCTGGCACCCCGCGAGGGGTGTGAGCTGCAGGAGCAACCCACCCAGCCCCACTCACGGTGCCGGAGTTGACATATTTCTTCTTCTTGCACTTCTTCCTAGGGTTCAGCACCTGTGGGCACCAGGCAGGTCCTGCTGCAGGGCTCCTCGTGCCCCAAAAGCCGCCCCACTGCGCCCCCCCCCCCACCCCTACCTCATACACCGTGAACTGGCTCTGTGCACGGGACAGCTCCCGGTAGCTGGTGGCAAACTCCCCGATGAAGTCGTGGCTGCAGGAGGAGTGCAGGGGCTGCGTGTGTCAAGGGATGAGGAACACCCCAATGTCACTGTGCTGCCCTTGGGGGCACAGCCTCACCTCCCATCCCGGTCCCAGTCGTACACATCAATCTTCACCGTTCTGGAAGTAAAGCGGGGCTGAGAGAGAGCTGCTGGCATGGCTCGCAGTGCTTGGGGCTCAGTGTGCCATCAGAGTGGCACCGCATGCCCAGGGAGGGGAACAGGAAATTTGGGTCACAGCAGAGCTCTGGGGAAGGGGGAAGCTTTTATGTAATTTGGGTTGCAAAAGTTAAAAAAGAACACCACTAAGGACCCAGTTTGGAGTTGTGTGCTGGCTGTGGGGAGATGCTCATGTCCTGTCCTACTGCTGCCCCATTGCACACACCACAGCGGTGGCTCAGGGGTGCAGGATGGGTCCGAAACATATGGGGCAGCTCTGGAGGAATGTGTCCAGGACACATTTTGGGGGATATGAGATAGGTCCAGGGCTGTAGGCTGCTCCAAGGGGCGCAGGATGGGGCCAGAGTGTGGGGTGGGTGAAGGCTGCCCCACAGAACCGTCCTCACCGGTCGTAGTCACCGTTGCAGAGGGCACGCACGGGTATAGTGAAGGGCTGCCACACCGGGTTGAGCGTGTTCTTCACCACCTCCGTCTTGTGGCAGATGGTGAAGCTGCGGGGATGGGGCAGGGTCAGGGCATGCTGTGCAGAGACACCAGCACCCCACATCCCCATGCTCACGTGCCGTCCTCATTGCTGCGGTAGAAGACGAGGAAGGGGTCGGATTTCCCAAAGAAGTCCTTCTTGTCCAGCTTGTTGGCACACAGCTGCATGGTGACGATGTCCTGGGGATGGGGACCGTCACCACCAGCCAGCTCCTCGCCCCACACCCCAGCAGCGTGCAGACACAGCACTCACCCTGCAGTTGCTCAGCTCCTCGGCCAGCAGCAGGATGGTCCCACATCGCTTCCCTGGGACCCCCCTGCGACAACAGCCCAGCATGGGGACAGCACAGGGGCAGGATGCAGGGCGCCCCGCAAGGCTCGATGCTGCAGGTGCATCCCCCCTCGTGCATGGGGACACAGGGCAGCACGGCCAGCAGAGTGTCCCCAAGCAGGGTGGGCAGCCAGGGGCACAGTGTGAGACCCCCAGCCCCACTGCGGGGGGTGACTCACGTGAGGGCTCTCTCCAGACGGCCCCGCTGGGACCCGATCACCTCTCCCAGTGCCACGAATGCCTGCCCCAGGAAGTCCTGCACATAGGAATGGCATGTTCGCTCCTTGGGGGCTCCTGTTTGCAGCCCCCTCACCATCTCCAGCCTGCAGTCTACTTTCCCCACAGGACCCCAGATGACCTGAGCTCACTCTGTGCCCTGTAAGAGCACAAGTCCCCAGCCCACGACCCCTCCTGCACACCCAAGGCAACCCCATATCATTGAGCACATCCTGCAGCCCCACAACCACCCCATGCCCCCACCCCGTGTCCTGGCCCCATCCTGTGCCCCCTGAGCCAGCCCACATCCCTGGACCCATCTTGTATCCCTCAAAATGTGTCCTGACCCATTCCTCCAGAGCCACCCCATGTGTCCTGGAGCCATCCTCCACCCCAGGGCCACCGCACACCCACAGCAGGCACGAGTTCCCCAGCGTGGCAGACACCTACCTTCTGCCAGACCCAGCGTGGCATGGAGAGATGAAGAGCGGGTTGAGCCCCCTGAGGCAGGGGTGCCTGTCCCACCCAGGAGCAGCCACCCAGGGCATGGCTTTGAGGTGCTCTCCACCCACACTATGCTGGGACGTCACCACGCGTCCCTCGGCCCCGCAGCGCTCACCTGCTTGTAGATGGAGCAGCTCTTGGAGTCCACGTTGTAGCTGGCGGTGGCAGAGCAGAGCTGTGAGATGGCATCTGGGCACGTCCCCTTGTCTCCACCCAGTGCTTTGGGACCCCCCGCTCGCCCCATTTCTGACCCCTCTGACCATCCACGCTGTGACGGTTTGTACTGCTGTGTTCTCCCACGGGATACCCCAGGCTCGGGCTCCCCATTGGAGCCGGGGCACTCACACGTCAAAGCGAAGGTTTTGCTTCTCCTCGAAGTAGTAATCGAGCACAAACTTGCGGACGAAGTCGGGGTTCAGGGTGTTGTCGATCACCTCAGTGCGCCCGAACTGCGGGGACGGTTCTGTGAGGGCCGCCACGTCTCCCCACATCCCTCCCCAGCGCAGCTGCCCCGGCGCTAATCCCCGATTAGAGGCAGGGAGGGATCATTAGGGTGGAAGCGAGTGGCCATATGGGCCCATTTAACCGAGCCAGGGATTAGCCAGGAGCGGGGGCACCGGGGACCTGGGAGAGGTGCAGCACTCACCTCCTTCCACTCGCTGCTCCCCGTGCCCTGCACGAAGAGGATGACCACTGCGGAGAGAGGGGCAGAGCCGTGCCACGCTGCGCTGCGCCCGCGCCCAGGGGTGCCACTGCCGCCACCCACCTGGGTCGGACTTGGAGAAGGTGTCCATGTCCAGCAGGTTCCTGGGGGGACCGAGCTGGGTGTGAGCGGCCGTGCGCGCCCAGCCTCCCGTGTGTCCCCTGCGTGTCCCCCGTGCGAGGGCTCTCGGGGGACGGCACCGCGCAGGAGAGCTGTGCACAGCCG
Organism: Numida meleagris; assembly: GCF_002078875.1. Taxonomy (NCBI): domain Eukaryota; kingdom Metazoa; phylum Chordata; class Aves; order Galliformes; family Numididae; genus Numida; species Numida meleagris. The sequence continues at coordinate 11,398,691 of NC_034419.1, read as the reverse complement.
TGGGGCAGGCGGGTGGCCGGGCAGGGGCGGCGCGGTGGGACGGAGAGGAGCAGCGTCTCCGGCCTGACAGTGATTGAACGTGACAGGGAACCCATTTACGGCACGAAACCTTCCCCGGTGCCGCCGGCAGCGGCTAATGGAGAGCGCAGAAGTGAGGAGAAAGCGGACACTTAGCGGGGGGGCAGCGCGCACCGCCCCGCAGCCGCCGCGGCGGTTGGACAGCGGGGAGCGCGCAGCCGGCGGCTCCGCCGGGCCCGTCCCGCAGCGCGGGGCTCCGCTCCCCCGGCCCGAGCGCGGAGAGCAGCCCGTGGATGCGGCCGAGCCCCGGGGGGCTGCAAAGCGAGGGGCTCGGCCGCCTCCCGAAGCGCGCCCCGGTCCCTGCCCAAAGGCGCGGGCGCCCACGGCCCCTCCACCTGCTGCTCAGCGGGGCTGGGGGAGAACGCGGCCTCTGGTCCAGCCGTGCCCCGCAGCCGCAGGGCAGGAGTTCGGGTGATGCACCCCCACCCGCCCGCTGGTCCGGGGGTCCCCGGGGCACCCCCCGCAGGGCTGTGCTCGCCCCTACGGCCGCCGCCGCTCTGGGCCGGGGCACCGAGCGGCACCTCCGCTGCGCGCCCGTCCCGCGGGCACCGA
>NC_034419.1:11367588-11397561 GCF_002078875.1 Numida meleagris | reverse complement strand
CCGCTCGGTGCCGGCTGCCGTCCCGTCGGGGCTCCCGCCCGGAGCAGCGCTCGGCCCCGGCGCGCTGCTATTTCGGTACCGCCGCTCCCGGAGCGTGGGCCGCGCTATTTATAGCGGGCGGCTCCCCCGCCGGAGCCGCTCCCGGCTCCTCCGCGCCGCCGCCCCCCGGCTCTTCCCAGCTCGCCCGCCTCCCGCAGCCCAGGCACCACGCAGCCCAGGGGTCGGCACACTGAGGTCTTTACTGCGGAGCCGCCTCGGAGCCCCCGCCGCTCCCCGGCCCCAAGCGGGGTAATCACAAGCGGGTGCTCGGTGCGGTGCCCGCGTCCCCCCCGAGGACGGGGGTCCCGGCTCGGCCAGGGGACCCCGGTTCTCCATCTGTCGGTCCTGCAGCGTGGCGGCGCTCACAGCGTGCTGCTGCCTCTCAGTCCCACACCCCGCACGAACTGCTCGAGGAGGCCGCCGATGGCCCCCGAGGGGCTGGGGGGCACGGCCTTGAGGCCGATGGTCCGGCTGTAGCTGGCCAGGAAGGCGGAACGCACTTCTTCCAGCCGAGACTCGCGGTCGCTCGCTGACACCAGCCTAGGAGACAGAATCGGGAGGTCAGCGGCTGCGGCCACCCCGCTGCCGTGCAGGGCTCACGGTGAGGCGGTGCCAGCCCCGAAATGCCCCGGCTGTGGCACCAGCGCTGCCGCCTCCCTGCTCAGCCCCTGCAGCCTCCCAGCAGCTCCCCTCGGTTCTCCTCCTCCATCACCCCCTGGCTTCTCCCCCTACCCCAGACGCACAGAAATCGCGGCTCTTGCCCAGACACACGTGTGGTGCTTGGAGAGCCGCTTCCACCTCAGCTGCGCACAGCCCTCACTGCCCCTTCGCGCACACCAGGGAGCAGCTTTGGGGCAGGGTGCAGGGACAGGAGGTGGCTGTACTCAGGCGGGACGCAGCCTGCAGGGTCCCACTCTCCTCTCCAGCTCAGCCCTGCACCTGGCTTGGCGTGCAGCAGCGCGAGGAGGTAACGATCCCAACCAGGGAATCGGCAAAAAGCAGTGGGGCCACTCAGAGCCAGCAGCTCCACGTGCCACGGCTCAAACCTGCCCTCGCCGCTGCCCCCAGTTAGAGGAAGGCATTCCTCAAAGGTCGCCCCAAGGGCGCAGCGCAAACCTCCCCATCAGAAATTCTCTTTCATCTCCCCAGCGCCTGGGCCGCCTCGAAATTGGCACAGCTCATTTGAATGGAAGCGTTCACCACCCACAGCCAGCAGCTTCGGTCCGGAAACGGCAGCGAGAGGATATGGTGGGAGGCCCGTAAACAGCGAGCGCTGCTGCGGCAGCGCGCCCGGCCGCTGTGCAGGGTCTGGTAATGAAGAGGAGCCAGAGGGCGAAGTAAAAAAAGGCGACGTTTCTAAACACATGAAAAGATGCTCGTTGGCAACCTCATTAGGATGGGGAACTCGCAAAGCTGCTAGCATGAAAAAGAAGCTGGATGAAAGCAGGGCGTGCTTATATCCTGCGTTCAGTGATCTCAGATGGCAACTGCGGAGGTAAGGGAGGGTGTGGAGCAGTCAGGTCCTGCAGCTTTGGGCTCTTACACGTTTTATGGGGCAGCTTAACAAGCAGACAGTTTCATGGAGTGGAACATGCAGAGGCGCAGGGTCACCGAGAGCCCCATGTCCCTCAGTGCCACATCCGTGCCCTGCCCTGTGATGCAAAACAGAAGCTTAATTGGAATTTAATTTCCCCAAACTCACGCTGTGCTGGGCTGCAGACACCTGGGATAAAGCCACAGTGGCTCCTGAGCAGCACTGGAGCAGAGAGGCAGCACCGGGGCAGGCTCCGTGCAGCATCTTTGCACTCCCTTCCAAGCAGCAGCCTGGGCCTGGCCCTGCAGCCCCCACCAAAGAGCCAAGCAGGACAAAGCATTCACGGCCTCAGCTGCATGCCCAAGGGAGAGGCAGCACTGCTGTTTCCCACCCTTTGAACTTCCCAAGCAGCCACAGCGCAAACAGCAAGAGCCTCCAGGTAGCTCCCGTGCTCAGCAGCTTCTCTCTGTCATGTTCCCCATCCTGACATTACCTCCTTGCTGCTGCTCAGCAGCCACACAGCGCCACCAGGCTTGGGGGACACAAAGCAGTCACTGCGTCACACATCTGCCCCTTGGTCCCTTCTGCTTCCCTCCTGCTCCTGTCCCCCAGCGCTCCGCAAACGCCACAGGAGCAGCATAGTGTGTCCTTGCCCTGGCAGAAAGGGGACCTGGCGGCAGGAGCATCCCATGCTCCCTGTGAATCTCGCCCCGCATGGGGCAGCAGCTTGGATCTGCTCAGGATAGCACGCAGCCCCCAGAGGATCCCAGCCAGGCAGCGTCTCACAGCACACATTTGTTTTCATGTTGCTCTACCTCCAAAGTATGTACTCAGATCTCCGCTAAGGGACTGCGAGCTTTCGGCAGCACGACTCCAGTGCAGCCAGCCAGGGGCAGCCCCTGAGCTGCCATTACAGCTGCTTGATTGAGAGCTTGCAGCCTGAAGGCACACGCCAAGGCTCTGCTCTAACAGCAATTAAAGCACGGCTCCTGCCTTTCAAGCTTCTGCAAAGGTGACTTTCTGTGTGGGGAGGGCCCCGTGCCTCCCCGCCATTTGCACAGTGCCATGCAGTACGATGCAGTGTCTGCCACTCAGCCCCAACCTTATGCAGCACCTGCAAATGTCACCAAAGTGGGGTGACAGAATGGAAGCCCCTCTCCTACTGCAGCAAGGACCTGAACCCAGCAGGGAGATAGAGATGAGCAAGATCCAAAGGCAAGAAATCTGGGTGAGCAGTCCTGTCCTGTCAGGCACACTTCCATGGATGCCCAAATTCACTGTCTTCAAGGAACAGAGAGAAAATCCTTCTGCAGAAAGCAACGTGCCCCCCATTGCTGGGCAGAGATGTGGGTTTCCTTCAGAGCTCAGAGAGAGAATGCGTAGATGCAAAGCACCAAGGCAGCAAAGATGGGACAGCTTGTTACAGGCTCCCAGGCTTCTTCCAAAGGACCAGGTGGTAACATTCCAGTGCCCACAGCCAGCTGGGAGAGCCCGGGGAGATGCTGCATTGTAGACACTTACAGGCAAGTGTTAGGGAACTCATCCGGGAAGCTGCAAGGGAGAGAGGCGTCTGCGCTCAGGGTTGCCTGCTCCCGAATACTGCCACACCCTGTCACCATCTGCCAGCTGCCAAAGTCTGTGGAAACGGAAGATCCGGGCAGAGAATGGTCCACCGATCTGGGGCAGAGAGAGAGGGAGACGGGGCCATCAGTCAGGTCAGCAGCCACACGCCTCCCGCTGCGCCGGTGCCAGGGGGACAGCTGCCAGCAGCAGCGGTGCCAGCAGTGCCGGCACTCTGGCAGCAGGACAGCATGCAGCGCTGGCTCAGCCCCAGGCCAGGCCTTTCCTCTGAATGCAAGAGGAGAGCCAAGCTGGTGGGGCAGCCGAGCAGCACAGGTACCCCAGGAGCCAGGCAGATCAAAGCTAGCGAGAAGCAGATGGCCATGCAGAACAGAGAGACCCTTTAGCGAGATGCAACAGCCCCAAATTCTGCACAGATGTGGAGCATCCACCTGTTGCTCGTTTCAGCTGTGAGCACATCCCAGGGCAATGGCAAAGCCTGATGGAGAGCTGTGGCTGTGACTCGCTCACTGCTGAGGAAGATTTAGAGACCCACAGTCTATAGAGATGGTACCAGCGTCGAGCAAGACTGTCCCTGCGCCTTGGGGCACCCACTCCCTGCAGCTCCATCCCTGGATTAGGAAGGTGGGCTGTACTGAGAGGCACAGCTTTAGAATATGAAACATAATCAGGAGTAGGCTTGCAGGATGTAACCCCCGCACCAGGAAAGCAGGGAGCAAGAGAACTGAGAAGCGAGCCTGAGGAGTTCCCCCGAAATCTCCAGGCAGTGGGCACAATCACCTGAGAGGAACCCAGAAGTCTTGGCTTCCTGGGAGCGAGCCATTACTGTGCCCTGCTGCACAGCAGTGCACACACTGCTGGAAGCACAGCCTGTGGCAGAGCTACTCAATTACACACACTACCAAGATCTTGTGGATAATTTATCTGAGATGTGCCGGGCACAGAGCAGTGCAAGAGCTCCAGCTCTGCCGGGCCAGGTACTTGCATGCTGTCTTCACAGCTAAGAATAGCAGTGGCGCACTGCAGCTGCTCCCCGAGAGGCCAGCAGAGCAGCCAGAACCACAGGATCTCCCACAGCATGGAGGGCCTCGGTGAGAACGGCACAGGAGGGGGGAAACAGGGTGAAACCCCTCTGTGGTCCAGACCTAAGCCTGGCATTTAATGAGTCTGATCGATATATCCAAGCTTGAGAAACACAGCCCCGAGCTGCACACGAGCTTCCCCCCGCAGTGCTGGGGATCCTGCAGCTGCAGGCTGGGTAACACCACTGTTTTCAGGTCCAGGTTCTGGAAGGGCAGTGCAGGGAGAAATGGGAAGAGCAGAGCTCTGACTGCCTTGTGCAGTGCCTGTCCTCAGGCTGTGAGGTGAACTGAACGAGTTCAGAGAGCAGCTGCGAGTGCCCAGCACTGGGAGAACACTTCCTTCCAAAAAGATGTTTTTCCTAGAGCACGTAACACTGCGGTAGGAACAAGGGCATCTCCTACCTTGGAACTGGAGCTGCAGCACATACTGGTAGAGATGAGACAGGGATAACCCTCCCTGGGATACAAGGAATTCGTAAAGCAAACGGAGCAGCTTTTTACTGACACCTATCCCTCTCCCTGCCTCTGGGAGATGAAGCAGAGGAGAGCAGGCAGAGCACAGTGCAGGAAGCCAGGGAGAAGCACACAAGGACTGGAGGAACACTGCTTCAGCGTGCAAAGAAGAGACTATCACCTCTTTGAGTGCAGAATAGACAGACAGGAAGAAGAGGAGCAGCTTAGGTACACATGGAGCGACAAGAATTTGAGCTAAAGCAGTGATGAGATCTATAAGTAACAGACCTAGGTAGAGGAAAGGAGACAAGGACAGTGTTGCCGTCAGAAATGTACAAAGTTGCCCAGAGGACAGGCTTGAGACCAGGCAGAAAGAAGGGTTTGAAGATGGGGAGTCTGAACAGCAGAGCAGGTGCAGATGGGCTTGGGATGGGATCTTCATGTACAGGTGAAGAGAGCTGAGTGGGAATCTGCAGTTCTTGCAAATGGAGAGGGTGGTACCAGGAGATGCTTCTGCCCATGTGGCAAGCAAAAGAGCAATATGTGATCCAGGGCACCAGGGACAGCAGAAATGACACTGTCCATTATCATTCACATGGGTCAGGTGCATCTCTGATAAAGAGGATGAAGGATTGTTTCCTGCTTTGGGTGTGAGGCCTCAGCTTCCAGCTGCTGGGTCGTCTTCCATGGCCGTTGGCTAGAAGTAGACCAATCTTTACCACCTTCTGGCAGTGGACCAAGTCACTTCTTCAGTCTTCTTTGGCAGGCTGACGAAAGCATCGTGTACCTCCCACAAGACTGACTCGTGGCTCCGCAGCCCTCCAACCCTTCCTAGCGTCCCTGGCCCCGTCAAGTAGCTGTGCAAAGTGGCAGTGCTGAAACACCACACAAACACATCTGTTCCTTCTCAGCGCTGGCCATGCTGCAGGGAGGGGCAGGAGTGGATGTATGACACCTTCCTGCAGAGCAGTGTGCTCCCACACTCCCATCTCTCATCTCTAGCCCAGCTGCAGCGGGAACAGGGAACCCTAGCCCAAAGCACAGACTTTGGAAACCCAGTCCATCAGTATCAAACTGTCAGACAGCACGTGCTGCTTCACCATTCTGCTCCAGGTAGCTAGAGTTCAGAAAGTTGCATCTGACCTAATAGTGTAGGATTCTAGGAGTCCAAGTCCACTGAATCTGTTTCTCTCCTCCAGGCAGCAGAATAAACACTTGATTAGTGAATAAACTGTGAAAGTGAATAAGCTGATCAACTCTGCATTGAGTCCAGCTCACTCCTCCTGGCCTAAACATCTGAGTGCAGCCAGCAGAGCTGAGACACCATGACACACTTTTCTTCTATCTCTTCCCTATCTCCAGCTTCTTCTCAAGGGAGGCTCCTGAGGCAGCATCACAACCAACAGGCACCTTAGACAGCCTCCAGTCAGCAGGGGCGAAGGCTGGGAGAGAAAGGATGGGAAGGCAAAGCGACAAACCTTGTGCTTGCTGCAAGGGCAGTGGAGCTTCTTAAAAGCTGAGCTTGAGACCAAGACCAGATCTCTAGGCTGACCAATCTAGCCAATGCCAGAGGTGAAAATCTTCATGGTGTTCCTACCCCTGAAGGCTCCTTGCGAAGGTTTGCTGCAGAGACCCAAAAAGGGCTTCACTGGTGCCTCAGTGCAAGCTGCTGATGCTGGGATAAAAAGCTCAGGCCTCAAGCCTGTAAGAACAGGTCTGCAACATGTGACAGCCCTGCCTGAGGCTGGCAAGCTGCAAGGGCAGCACAGAGGGGCTTGGGAAGCATCCGGACAGCTACAGCAAAGCTGACAAGGTTAGGAAAGAGGAGATACAGCAAGGCTTCAAGTTGCTGTATCTGCCACAGACATCCAATGGCAGACAGAAAGAGAATGAAAGTGAGCTTCACACACCCACCTCCTCAGGTCCACGAGTGGGAAGAAACTCCCTCAAAAGTGCAAAATTAACAAAATTAGATAAGCAAAACAGAGATGAGCTGCAAGCTGTTCTTTCACACAAGGAAGGACCTTTAGCAGTCCATAAACTGGCAATTCCTAGCCTGGAACTGTTCCTTTTAATTAGGTCAGCACTTCCCATGCAACATGCTGCACAAAATAGAGTATTTCAGAGCACATGGACACCCGCTTACCAGAGAAGAGCCAATACCGGAGGCACAGCAGCAATCAGGGATCCTTCCATTCCTTAATACGTAAGTGAGATGAGTGCCAAGTGCCCAGCAGCTAGGCTCTCATCCTGCCCTGTTCTGCCCCCGCTCACCTGCCATGTTTCCACATACCTAGAGCTGTTTAGGAAGCAGCTCATTTGCCAGCATATGCTCTGTGCCTCAAATTCAAGTGTGAAGTAGGTACCGTACGCGCAGGCAGACTGTGGCAACTTGGAGTAAAGGGCAGTCCTTCCCACCTGTGCGTGGGAGCAGTTGGCGAGGAGCACCTGGCAGGGAGCCACGCTGACAGCCCTGGCTGGATCCCAGTCCGCTATCCGCAGGCTGTTAGTGCCGTAGCAGCCCAAGCAGCCAGAGCTCTGTGAGCACAACCATGTTGGAGCGCAGTCACGTGCCAGCCAGGGTCCTGGCAAGCTGCTTTGGTGGCATCATCGTGCAATAGTTCCAGAAAACGTTCTTGTAAATGGTTCCTGTCCTGTTGCGGTTGCTGTCCCAAGTCTTAGTGCTGTCGCATCGTGGATACAGCTCCCAAGGCAGGTAGATGTAAGGAGCAAAACACACAGTGCACGTGCAGTCTCATCACTATCATCCAAAGACCCAAAGCCAAGGGACAGCAGCTTCCCCGCCCCTCCCTGCATTCACTGCACCCCCTCCAGACTGAAGCACCTCCCGCCCTCGAGCAAGGGAGCTCTGTGCCTGTTGACCAAAGCAGCTCCTCCATGGCTTAACTCCTGCAGACCTCGACTCTTCAGACTACAGTACTACAGCTTTTGTTTAATTGACTTAGCAAAAGCACATTCAACCAAAGATTATCCATCTGCTAATCCACATTAGTAGTATGTGCACACACGCTAAATCCCTGACACAGATACGGGGTTTTTCTGCAGTGTCATGGGATGCTTAGATTATTAGTGGCTTGCAAACGATGTCCTGTGTTTGCATCTAACACTACCCATTCCATGCAGGGAGTGCGAGTCAATGCACGCTACATGCTATACTCAGAGCTCTCAATTTGTAGAACAAGATGCACCTTGTCCTACTCTGCAAATCATCTGTGCTGCATCTTCACGCACGTTTGCCCACACCAGATTGATCTTACCATTGGGATAAGCTAGAAAGACTGCCTAGTGAGAGTCTGCCTTTCAAATCTGCCTTTGTACTGCTCTGCCTAACAAGAGCGACATATGGGTACCCAGGACATCTGGATGAGAGCAGGACTCAAAGGATGGGCTGACAAGGAGGCTGCTGTCACACCCTGGCTAGGAGAGGGGCTTGGCTCCTACTGGCTCACCTGGCATTTGCAGCTCTTTCCTTTTGGACACCCCAGCTCCTTGCCTAGAAGCTTGCTCAGGTGCTGCTCATCTCCTGGCCAGCTTGCTTTCCCTTCTCATTTCCCGCTGAGCTCTTTGCCTGCCAGCACACGGACTGGGCTGTTTATGTGAACTGCCTGGAGGGCGCCTGCTGGCATTTTACAAGCAACCACTTTTCCTCTACTGCTGCTGCAGTGGTTAAGTGTTTTGTTGCTATGGCCACACAACCAGAGGATTAGGAAGTCAAGTACAGTAGTTTCTTCATCTTAAGAGGCTAGGGTGCTAACCTGCAGCAGTATTGCAGAGATAAAGGTATTTTTGGCGTCATGATTAGTCTTTGTGCTACAGCCCTTCCATCCTAGTCCTGCCATTGTTCAAGGGGTGAGAGAATTTAACTCCTTCTTTCATCACAGATAAATTCCTTCTCCCCACAAAACAGGACTCTGCTTTTCCTTCAAGGTGGAAAATGGTGGCTGAAGATACCGTGACAACCATTACCTGCATGAAGTTTGCTGGGCAAATTCAGACTGACACAGCCAAGCCGAGCGAGATCTCTCTTTAGAGATAAACTGTACCATGCTCAGGGCATGTAGATGTAAGCCATGTCAGCATCCAACAAGGCAATGCACTGCTCAAGTCCTCAGCTAGCAAAGCTGCTATCAGTGTTATGAGTCCTGAGGAGGCAGGCAGGGCAGAGACCAGAGTCTGGCTGATCTGGAAAGGGACTACGAGGCAAAGGAGCACAATTGTGCCAGAAGACTTGGTTTCAAAGAGAAGCTCAGTTCAGCCGTTGCCTTGACAATTCCACCCACTCTCAGCAGGGTCTCCAGGCTCATTTCCTCTAGCCTGCACAGAGAGGAGCAGAGGAAACCCAGGTGACACTAGAGAGGAAAGCAGACAAGTGTACACCATCTCCACCCAGCATGAGCCTAGCAGGTTAATCACCTTTGCATCAGCTGACTTCACCGCTTTGGCCTCACAACAGATTCTTCTGCTCTCTTGGTTTCAGGTCGTGCAAGGAGCTTCCCTCTTATCTTCTGTTTCACCCCATGCACATTTTTCCCCCACTCAGCCTTTCATGCTGCCTTGTTCATAAAAGTCAACAGGGACCAAGGATGGACTGATACACCTTTGCTGTGTTGAAAGGTTCTAAAAGCTTTGCGTCACAACAGAAACTAACATAAGGTCAGAAAGGAATGGTTAGAGTGGAATTCTGAAAACATTTACCTCTTACAATGAGAATACTGCAGCTTCTCCTCAGAATTACTTACTAGGAGAGTGAAGTCATCCCCAGGGACTGCGGCCTGAGAAGTAACAAGCTTCTCCACCATCCTCGTCCGCTGCCTCCCACCCTGGGGATGCCAGTTTTAAACACCTGACAGCGACAGGCACTGAACATCCAAAAGCTTATAACCTCCTCAACCAGACACAGCCAGAGGAAAGCTAATTACTGGCTTTACCAGTTCTGAGCCTCAGGAACACAAACCCCAGGGACTGTGATCAGCCCCTTCCTGTGGTGCTGTTCTGCCTACTCTGTTTCCCTCCTTTGCTCCCACAGAGCAGAGGCCAGCTAAAGCATTATAAACAGCTTCCATAGCACTGCTGCAAGCTCGCTACCAGGCAGTTTATGCAGTCCAGCACTGAGCAGCCAGCTATGTCTTGGGAATGGCATGAGACTGCACACAGCAACAGTGGCATTGCTGTTATGAACAAAAGCAGAACCCAAGACAAGCTGCTTTCTCTCCAGTATTTTGCCTTCTTCTTGGAAGACTTGTTTCATCTGACAGCGAATGCAGAGGTGGGCTCCAGCAACAACTGAAAAACATCCTATTGATCTCTTTCCCTGGGGAGAGCAGTTAGCGTCACGTATGAGAACTGTCAGTGATTTTGCTCTGGAATCGAGAACCTTGGTAAACAGTCATATACATTTTCAAGGCTCTACTTGTTTGTCGCTATTTTCCACGTGATGAGAATGTACTAAAACGTGGCTGCTGGCTATTATGAAGGGAATCACTAGAGAAAGACTCATCAGAAAACCTGCAGAGACAACACAAGCGTTTGATGCTGTTAACAGCAACCTCTTATCTAAGAGCCTCTTTATCCCCTGTCGGCCTAAATGCGTGGTGTTTGCTCCACAGGCTCTGTTCTTTCTTCCCTAGCTTAACTCACCACTCTACTTTGCCAGACTGCAGCATCAGACTCCAGAAGGGTGCCAGATATCCTTTGTTATGGTATGAGATTAGGCCCAGACTCACAGAATCGTAGGAGTTGGAAGGGACCTCTGGACATCATCTAGCCCGAGCCCAACCCAGGTCCAGCCCCCATCTCCCAGCTGTGCCACTCAGCACTCACAGCTTGCTTCTCTGCTCACCACCAGAGTGCTGTGACTCTGCAGTGTCAGAAACATCACTAAATGGAAAGGAGGCCTGAACAGGTGCAGAGTAAGGTCTACTTGGCTTGAAACGTTTCCTCCCCCCTAAATACAACCATTGCAAATACCTGTAGATGCATTTGACAGAAAGAGTGCTATGAGATCCAGGCATGCAGGATGCAGAGAAGCCAGACCTTGTGGAATTGAGGCAGGTATAAGGACAGGCAGAACAAACACCCAGCTGCTATTGGCACAGTTCCTCACTCCTCTCAAAGGGCTGAGGCAGGAGCTGGTGTTAAGTGGCAAGCATATCCCACAAGGTCAAGCTCACCATGAACGGGCCTCCTGAAGCCTGTTTGTATACACAAACCCATCTGCTCCACGCTTCTCAGAACTATACGGAGGCAGCTGAGCATTCAGTTTACTCAGCTTTTGTTTTGCTGAGACATACTCTGCTCCATCCCATCTCACCTGGATCTGGGCACCTCCAGTGGGCTGCTTCCAATCCTCAGGAAGTTATCAGAATGGGTTGATGAGGAAGAGCTGGAGGACTTGACTTCGACCATCCCTGCAGAAGGCAGTCTGTCTTCAGACTGCTGTGCCCTGCTCCAGAGCACAGCCTGAGGTGATGATGCACGGCTCTTCCTCCTGCAGGACAGAAGACCTGGTTGAGAAAGCTGGCTTTCTCACGCTTTTCAACTAGGAAGTTTTTCCCCAACAGGCCAGATTTCATCCCAGCAGCTACAAACTCACGTTTCCCCTGAACCTGCCCTCCTCTCAAAGAACCGTGAGTCACAGGTTATGCAGTGATGGGGGTACACTGAGCTCTACCCGTCTTAACCTATTCTTTTATAGATCACCATCCATGTGACCTGCAAATCAGAGACAGGAGAATACATCAGCCCACACACATACAGAGAGCACTTTGTTTAGTCTAGCTGTAAAAACATCTCAAACAAGGGGCCTCCCAGCAGGGAAAGACCATTTCATTCTGTTCTAAACTCTACGAAGTGTACCAGCCGAGGAGCCCAGCCCAGGTGGGTGTTGTTGCATACTGACAAGGGCTCCAGGGACACAACGCCAGTGTAATTTTCCACTCCAGATGCAAGTACATTTCAGTCTTTCCCCTGTCTGTGAGAACAGCCCATAACTCTGGTTTCTCTTCTAGCCAGTGCGTTCAGACTTGTGCACAATTCGTTGTCCATTGCTGGATCAAGTCTTATCTCACATTACTGTCCAGGTACATGCTAAACAAACACACATATTTGGAACCAATCCACATCACTGCTCCACATCCAGGAGGTTCTCTTTTTCACATTAGTTTTTTCCTGGAAAAGTCCCAAGAACGTTTCCCCTTTCAACAGAACAGTGAAATGGGCAAAGATATTGCTATGTACACAAGTAAATAGGAAAAAACCGGGGCAAATTAACACAAAGAGAAGATACAGTTCTTCCTGAAAAGGGCCCCTGAGCTTTCACTGAGATCAAGTACTGTCAGCAAGTGCAGCTAAAGACAGGCTCATCATACAGTGGGAAGCATGATATCCTCCCTTCACTTCTTGAAGTGTGTCCACCCTCAAATATCACACCATAGACTCTCTCAAGCATTATTCATCTCACATTATCATAGCTGCCAACATCTCCAAGCACAGCCTGCAGTCAGGTTTGTAAAGTGAAAAAACAAATGCCTCTCTATGCAACCAGGCCTTAAGCCCACTTCTTTCAGGACATCACAAAGACACACATCCCTCTCAGCTATGCACAGCCCAACTCCCTCTCGATGACAGTGTTTGTATAAGCTCTGCTTGCTCTCCAGATTATCCATCCCCAACAGGCTGCAGCAAGACATCCATGCCCAGCTCCCTCACTAACACTTATGCCCTGATAGATACAAGTAAGAGGTGATGTCCTGCAGTGTGCTCTAGCCACTTTCACATCTTGTCAAGATCACATGTAGGCTTTGGGCTGCAGGATCCAGTCCGCATGTCTTGAGCATTCCACAGCACAGTTCAGAGCAACTTAAATGCTTCTAGTTTCTTACTCTGTAGCCACGCAAGTGGAAAATTCTTCTCTACTTGCTACAGAATTTTTGCTGTGGATAGGAAGGCTCTCTTCCCCGCTTCAGCATTTTATAAATTGACTCACAAAGTGCTTTAGAAAGGCTGCTGCCACTAGCATGGCTGTAGGCTCAGTCCCAGAGGACTTCCAGCTGCCTCAAGCACAACCCAGATTTAATTTAAAATAATTGCAATATAAAATAGCATCTTCATATGTGCTGAGGGAGAGGAGAGAAAAATTAAACTGAGAGGGGCAACTCTACAGAAAGGTTCTGAAATCCCCAAACAGCACCAGTAACTCCACGAGCAAGCAAAACACCTGTGCCAGAGCAGTCACCAGACAGTTTTCCCAGTTCCTGCTTCCAGACAGTCACCAGCATATTCAGCAGACTCCTGTAGGATCTTCTACCAACAGGGAACACTGAGCATTTCGTAGCCTCCCGCAAAAGCATCCTGAAGAAACAACCCGTTTCCATCTCACGCACCTTGTGTTGGTAAAGGGATGTAAGTTCTCAGGGGATTCTTGGCCATGCAGTCCACCTACCACTAACTGCACAGTCTCCTGTATAACCTCTTTTATCAACTGATTAAATTTCATTTTAGGGCAACAAAGCTTTCTGTCTCCACTGTTCCCTGGGGAGGCTGCTGCCAAATGTCATATTTCTTGTAGTTCAGAATGATCTTTTAAAAGCCATGCAATGCTTTCTGGACGATGTTGAACAGCAAAGCTAGTGAAAATGAACAAAAGCTGCTGTTCTCTCATCGGGGGACACCCTTGCAGAAGCCTCACATAGTCTCTGTGTGGCAAAGCCTCTGATAACTGAATTCCTCCCTCCGCTGTAGGGAACCCATGCCACAGAGAGCAGACCTGGATGGTGAGCACTTTTCTACAGTGCTCAGAGCCTGTCCTTTTTGTTCTGCATCCCACTGAGTGGGTATTTCCTCACCATGCTGCTTGGGCCTGTGCTCCTGCTGGCATCAGCTCCACTGCTTCATAGGTGAAGCTCCCTGCTGCTCCAGGGGAGCTTTCCATCCCCAGGGAGAAGTCGCTGCTCAGACTCGTGGTGCTGCCTCGGTCTCTCTGCTCTAGAAAAAAAGCAAACAGAACTACCTGAAAACCAGCCTGGTCACACAGACTTTCCCTCCCCTAAAGTAATACCCTTTCTGTTTGCCCTGGGGTCTCATGCTTGCAAGGCCCAAGGAAAGCATACCCATTTGTAGTCACCTTGTTGCTGGCACCCCAAGCCCTCAAGTGAACAACCATTATTACCAGCACCCCAGGGTGCTGATGCTCAGCAGAAGCACTCACTGAGCATGCAGATCTCTTCCAGGGTGAAGCCAGGTGGCAAACTCTTCCTTCTGGGGAAGAAAAGACAGGGTTACCTCAGCCATGCTCCAGTGCTGTGTGGAGGCTGGCCACAGCCACAGCAGCGGGACATCAGCTGCACAGGGGCAGAGGAGAGGGGCTGGGGCTGGTGTGCAGCACCTCCTAACAGTCCCAGCCCACACACCCTGTGCTTTGACAGGCTGGCAACAGGCTGCAGGCAGTCACATGCTAATTCAGAGCCAGCAGACTCCTGCAGGGTACACTTTGTTTCTTCCTGCCCCTCCTGAACTGGCAAGGGGTTAATACTTAGCAGCCTGTTACAACCCAGCTGCCCCAACCCCCAGCAGTGCCGGATGTGCTTGAGACAGAGCACACATCTCTTGGTCCATCCGTGCTAAAGCAGCCACATAATCATTAAGCAGAGAGCACATTTCAGCATGGGCAGTTTTTCAGAGCACAATGTGGCACCTCACAAGCCTCGGCCCCATTTTGCAGCCTTCAGAGTGCTGAATAAATTAAGGAAAACTGGGCCAGGACACCAGGGCTTCCATCTCCCCAAAGGAACAGCGTTAACGAGCTCCCTGGCTCTGCAGCCCATGCAGCATCAAGCACGGGCTCCTTACCTCTGTGACTTCACAGCAGAGAACTCCTCGGAGGTGATGTGCTTCAGAAAATTGAAGCAGAAAAAGAAAATCTGAGCAAAGAGAGAGAGAAGAGAGGTTCAGGAATGAACCTAGGCTCCACTCAGCCTCTTATCTTGGTGAGGAGGTGCTGGTAGGAAGGAGATAGCGAGAAATCTGCAGCCACCAAACTCCAGAATGCCAAGGGCTGCCACCATTCCATGTGGGCCTTCTTGTACATCTGTGCACCCTCAAGATATACACCCTAGAACCAGCACAAGCAACTCCACGCATCTGTGATAGCACACAAGCCACATGCAGCACCCATGCAGGAGGGCTGGCACTCAGGACAAACGCACAAGGTTACAAGCTTCTAGGAGTCTTAAGACTCCCTTCTTGGTGCTGGCCATGTCCTAGCACCCCCTCACCAGGGGCCTAAACACTAATAGCCGAAGTGTGGAACCAGGACTGACACCAACCAACCAAGCTGTGGCCCCAAAAACGCATTCCCATAGCTTATGCATCATGAAGTACAGGGCAAGGCTCTGACCTCGTATCTCCAGCACCTCAAAAGTCCTTTTAGAGCCCACCCAAACCAGTGATACTAGCAGGAAACAGGCATCAAACACTGCTATCCTAAACAAGTACCCTGAGAACAGAAAGTTCAGGTACTGCCCCAGATGAGACACTCACCTCTTCTCCCTTATTGAGTCGATCGACTAACATGTGCCTGGAAAGAGAACGAAGGAGAGAAGTCACTCACACATCAGAAAACAGGATCAGCAGAGGAGCACAAGTTTGGTTGTGGATATAATCCTTAATGTGCCTACCCAAAGAGAAACCAGTCATAGGCCACCGTCAGGTAGAGAATCTCAGATGGCTCCAGGGACGCATGGATCAGCCCATCCTGCAAAGCAAATGCAAGACAGTCTTCAGGCAGCAATCCTGGAGACTGGGACTTGGGCGCGTGTGACCTACAGAAAACTCAAAGTGAAACAAGAAGCCCAGCCTGCTCTGCTCTTCCTCCAGCATGAGTCAGACACCTTCCTGGTTACTGCACAATAGGCTCCAAACTCTGACCATCTTGGCAGTCTACAGGACAGAGAATCCCCTGAGCAGAGCAGCAAGTACCTTGTTCTACCTGCATGTGACACTGTATCTGATAGCAGGACAGTGTTGGCTCTACATCAAAGCCAGTCCGCATACTCTCTGAAACCAAGATAGCTAAAAGGAACATTAATTGCTCCACCAGCTTTTTCTGGTGACATTGCCACTCACCCTCCAAACAATCACTCCTACCCCAGATAAACTGGGTACTCACAGCCCATAAGGAGAGGCGCAGTAAGGAGATGAAGAGAGGAGTTCGATCCCAGCCAGATATACAGTGCACCAGGAGCCCGCTGTCATCTGATCCAGGTGGGAGCAGAAAGGAGAGGGAAACAAATGGATGTTGTAGCAAGAGAAATGACTTTTCTTTATGACAAATCTGTAGTGACAAGCTACTCTCTATACCCACTACCTAAGCTCAAGAACAGAGTTAAGTCACCAAGTCAGAACATTTTGTCTTGAACAGGGCAGCCAACAAATTGCACTGAGCTTCCTGGGTTGTCAACAGGATGGACTGTCCTGGTTCTGACAGTTGCTCAAGACATGAAGTCACTAGGTATGAACATCATTTTGCTGCCCACAGTATATACCCACTCAGTTACAACCCACTATCACAACCTATCCCCATATCAGAGATGAAGCTGCTCCAGCTGAACACTTTCCCTCAGTCTCATCAGCCTTCTTACAGATACAAACTGAGCAGAGGCAAACACAGGGCACCATTCCACTACTCTCCAGAATGTTTGCAGTGTGTCCCATTGCAGCTTGCAGGAGAGTCTGCAGTGGGCTGGGCAGGCAGAACCAGCCATGGCTCCATCTGACCAGCAGTGCTGACTTTATAAAGTCACTACATCTACAGGGAATGGGACATCAACTTATGGCAATACACCCCCTTCAAAGGGATGGGGTGACTGCAGTGACAGAAGATGAAAGGAACTCCTTAACAGCTGCCTAATGAGACTTCAGACTGGGGAGAGAAAATTCAGGTGGTCCAGCAAATAGGGAGCGCGAGGTAAGATTTTTCTATTCAGCTTTAAATCAGTAAAAACTTTGGTAAAGTTTTGAGACATCCCTTCAGCTCTGTGGATTCTTCAAGAGATCAGCAAATCTCTCTTTAAGAAGGGAGCTGGAGCCCTGAGATGTGAGGACCATCACCCTGTTTTGAAGAGAGAGAAGCGAAGCTCTCCATGAAGGGACTCTTTGGTATTGGGAACTGACCCACAGTTGCACTATCAGCCGATCTTCTGGAGAAAGCAACTGCTCCAGTTGGACTGCTGGGAGCAAGGAGTTTGCCTTACCATCACTATTGATGATAGAGATCAGCAGCTTCAGGTAGTTCTGCGTCTGTTGCACGAGGTCCCAGCTCTGTGCAGAAAGAGAAATGCTGAAGATAAGCAGGAGGTTGTTCTGTGGTTCAGAGCTTGCCATACTCTTTGTTTCTCTACCAGAGAAATAACTCCATTTGTTGAAGTGACAAGTTTCCCCTTGGTGCTCTAACCACTTCCACCCAACCTCTGTAAAAGGCCCTCTGGTCAGGCAGGAAAAAATCCAAGAAGAAAACAAAAGCTACTGTTACTATCTGCATGGCTGGCACATCACCTGTTTGCCTGCAGCCCCAGAGCTCCAAGCAGACCGTGCTCAGAGAGACTGAAGAGAGCTGGGAAACACTCACGGAGCGCTGACCCAGTTCTGCAGCCCCCCACAAGCGTGCACTCAACAAAATGGTTTGGCAGCCACGTCACAGCTGTGTATGCAATGCAGGGAGAAAGACACCGTGAGCAGAAGAAGGTCAGCAGCCCAGCCCCACAACCTGAGCCCTTCACCCCAAACTCTGACTGATTGCAGCAGCCCGCTCCAGGCAGGCACTGGGCTTCTGCAGTAATGCCCAGGTGGCAGCAACATCACAGAGGGGCTCTGAACTCAGAGACCTCCAGCACTACAAGAAGAAAAGGCAGAGCACATCAGAAGACGTTCAAGCATGCCACTTGCAAGCACTGTGCTGTGAGAATTTTAGCAGTCTGATCAAAGCCAGAACTAGATCAAGGAAAATGGGATGGCAAGAGCAAGAAAAAGATGAGGAGAGGGACGA
The DNA here is from genome assembly GCF_002078875.1 of Numida meleagris. Taxonomy (NCBI): domain Eukaryota; kingdom Metazoa; phylum Chordata; class Aves; order Galliformes; family Numididae; genus Numida; species Numida meleagris. Next base: position 11,379,812 of record NC_034419.1, on the reverse strand, counting down.
ATGTTTCATTATGACAGTGCTACTGGTGTAAGGGATGCCTGACACCCAGCAACAGAACACTTTGCTGTGTGCATGCATGTGTGCAACTACACTTATAACTTCTGCTAGAAAGGACATATTACCCTGCTCTAAATCCTATGCAACAACAACAGTTGGGAAATGGGACACACACCAAACCTAGGGTAGAAAACACACCCTTCTAAGGTCTCGTCTGCCCAATTGAAACCAACCTTGTGCTTACGCCAGAAGGAATCATCCCTTTATCCCTTTTATCTCTCTACACTGCAAATCAGAAACTTCCCTTCATTTGCCCAAACACAGCCTGAAGCTTATGCTCAGCAGCAGCGCTGCCCAACAAACACCTAGTCTGGGGATGGCAGTTCATTGCACCTTGAGCACCCTGTTCCAACAGAAACCTTCACAAATAACATTCAAAACTGCTTTTCCTCATTCGTATGTCTGATTTCAGACTTCAGATTTTGCTTCCCGTACAGCTTTTCTTCCCTAGACTGAAGGGTACTTTAGAATTTGTATTTTCTTCCTGTAAATGTACTTAAACATTAATCAAATCAACCCCCCCATCACCCTTGTGATTAGCTGAACAGACCAAGAACTTTTGCTTTAAGTGAAGCACCTTCTCCAATCCTCAGATCATTTCTGCATCTGTTTCTTACGCCCTCTTCAATTATTAATATCCTGTTTAAGATACTGGTTGCTCAGTATTTTATTGAACAAGTTTCTAGTAATAAACAAGCTGAGGTCCCATTAGTTCTGCTTCAACACTGCAAGCTACTTCTCTGGGATTCTGCTTATGCTGGCACTCACGTATTATTTTCATGCTGACAGACAAACACTGCCCTGGCACTTGGAGCTCTGCTGGTCCTGTGCTGCTTCCAGCTGCAGAGCGCAACACACACCAGCACACGGCTGACTGTCACAAACGTGGAGGGCCTGGCAGGCCCACTGCTGTGTGAAGTGGCACACGCTGATCGATATAAGGTGATGCTCCCTTGTGAGAACCAGGGCAAACCTCGACGCCTGGGCAAACATAAGAGATCAGTTGCCATTGGTGATGCTGTCGCAGCAATAAGCAATGGAGACACACTGTGCTCGGTTATGATTTTCTCCTTTGCTGTAAAAGGACAAACACATTGCATACCCACTAAGAAGGTGCCTAGTTATGTGGCTACTATTCACATAAGGGAAAATCGACCTTTCTTAAGACTCTCCATGGCCAAGAAAGTCTGTCTGCTGCAGGCACGTGCTAAGATTGCTAACAAGCAACACTGCTTTTAATTTCCTGGCACATTCCTCACCTTATCTCCCTAATGGACTGCTAGCTTACACAAGCTACAGAAACAGATTTGATGTTAAAGTTAGCTGCCTTGGGACACACCAAGCCACAGAGCTTTTTGGGAGAGGATTTCCACTGCTATTCTGAACAATCAAGTCTGCAGCCTCACTCCCACTGGGATGGTATGAAGTAAACCAGATTACTGAGACGGCAACAAGTCAGACTTCAGATCTTTAATGATCCTTCCTGATTAAATCTCTGACCTCCCACAGAGATGCCTACTTTCCTCACCTGGTACTCACTCCAATCAATACTGAGAGATTGGGTTAGGGACGCTGGGATACTTAATGGAGCATCTACATAATCCTGGAACAAACAAACAATTAGTCAGAGGAAAAAAAAAAAACAAAACAAAACAGGATTTGAAGGCAATAAGTTTCAGGGGGAAAAAAAAAACAAACAACCAAGGCTTAAGAGCTCAGGAAAACCCACAGCTCTCCATTTTGTACCTGTTTCCAGTTAAATATGAGACCTTCAGCTGTATAATCCCGGTCTTTGTACTCCTTAAAAAATTCACAGCCTGCAAGACAAGAGATAACGAACAACTGTTCAGCTAACTGATATCTAACAACTGGAGGGCCCTGTGGGACTGGAAGTGCTGGCGGCCCTGGGCTCCAGAGCACCGAACCAATCAAAAGTGTTGCCTGTGGGAAGCGAAGAGCAGTAATCAGTACAGAGTGCAGCACGGCCTCCCAGCAGCAACGGCTCAGAGCACTCAGCAGTAAGCACACTCACACAGCAGACAAAGAGCAAACTCCAAAGGCACAGCAAATGCGGAGTTTGAGGGACTGGTTTATTCTTTCACAAACAACAGGTTTCATCCAGGACGTGTGCTTTCCAGGGCCACTGACTCTTGCGCAGATCTGAGGCGTCAGCCTGGCACCCTGAGTGAGAAGGAATCAGCAAAAGACGTGCTGGCAGAGCCTGGGGAAAGACAAGTTTCACACAGCATCTGCTGCAGGTAACAAGAAAGGGCTCTGTCAGAGGCAGCTGTGGCTTCTCTCACATTTAAGCCTCCCCTTTCAAATACTAGAATTGCTGTATATGACGGAAGCACAGCTACACACCACTTCCAAGCCATCCCCTCCTGAAGTTTCTGCCCTCTGGCTCCTGTTTTTCTCCAACAACTATTTGAAGTTGCTGCTGCAAACTGCAGTCACTTAGTCACAGCTGAGCAACACTATTAGCACTGCGGATGCCTGCAGGCTACACAAAACTCCTCTCTTGAGATACTGTGTGTGCCACATAAGCTTCACAGTTCCTATATCACCAAGATAGCCCTGTGCCAGGCACTGCATGCACAAGCAACAATTCCTAGTCTGCAAGTCATAAGTAATTTCAGTGGTGAAAAATTGGTATGTAGAAGGACAAGACTAGTTCTAGAGACCACAGAGCCAGTCCAACTGTCAGTTGAGATTTAACTGCAATTAAACACAGGCTTAAAGCAAAGAATGGGGGATTACAGCAGTAAGTGTTGGCACCCGCAAGTGCCAACTACCAGTCAGATGGAAAGGAGGGCTTTTGTACTAGAGAGCACATCAGCTTCGTCAGATACCCCATTTTAACCTAAATCTTTCACCCTAAGCAGTCACGTCTGCACACTTGTTCGTTCACCTATGACAACAGGATCTCACAATCTCAGAGACAAACTCTTCCGATGCAAACCTGGAAACATTAATAAGAACATATCACAGCATTTCACCAGGCACTAGAGGGGTTGCTGATCTGTAGACGTGTACGCCTCAGATTTAACAGAATGACAGTACTGTATTTTCCTCTGGGACAGCACTGTTAAAATCAGGCAACACCTGCAGGGAGTTTCCAGTTTGATAAGGCTTATCTCTACTGCAGCACTGAAGAGCCACTAAGAGACAGCAGCTGTCCCAGAAGAGCACACTATGCAGATCCCCACATGGTAAAAACTCTACAGCTTATCTTTATAGAATCACTGCCTCCTCATTCTTTACAAATGCAAAGAATCAGTGCTCAATGTCTCTCCCAGGATCTACATTTAAGAAGACAAATAGCAGTGAAATGTACCTGATACAGAAAGCAGAAATACTCTTATTTCTGTACATCTCTGCAATCTGTAAGGAAAGTTCAACAGAAATCTTCAGGCAGCTTCTCTGAGTTGTCACTAATTTCTGTATTAAAAAAAATACACCTCCCTTCATGCACTCTACCGCCTGGGTGAGTAAGAGCAATAACTAGTCATCAAGGAAAAGTCTGGGTTTGGATCATGCATAACCACTTTCCTTTTTTCACCCCCTATCTCCTTCTTCGTGCGCAAGGGAGAAGAATTCTTTCTCACAGGCAGACTTCAAACACAGCAGCCTCATATCCAATCACATTACCGAGCCTGACAGCAGCAGCCAGCCAGCAATATTCAGCTCATCTTTAAAAGTGCAGCAAGTGACCCAGCACTGGTTGCTAGGCACGGGGACTGATCTAGCCAGAGAGGCAGACTGGAGTGGTTCACATCCCAGTCATACACTGCAGGCTCAGATGAACAGCTCTACCTAGCACTGAGAATATATTACAGAGGCTCTCTGGAAGCACTAGAACTAGGAAAAGTTCCTAAGAATTGTTGTTTTATATATAGCTTGCTTCATGTTATGTTCTGCATCAAGCAGTAGGCTGGAGTTGCAGGGGTGTCAAAGGCCATCTTAACCTCAGCTCTACCACTTGGACTTTTTCTCTGTGCTTGAATTCATTAGAAATACTAAGAAATTCTTTTGCCACCTCAGAGTGCCTAATGCAGACTCGCACTTCCACATCATCCACATTCAGCGTACCGTTCTCAGTTTAAAAGAGCTTCTCTCCAGGGTGAACAAAGGAAACATTAAGCAAGCCACAGTCATTCCACCACACGCACAAGTAGTTCCCAGTCCCCAGAAGCAGATTGTCACCTGTCCCTTGGGAGTCCCTCTGGACATCAGTCCTGTACCTGGATATGGGATGGAGAGAAGCGTGAAATCAGCGTAACGTTGAGCTTTGTCCACCTTCTCAGAAGACGTCACACTGCACAGGACAAGAGGAAAACAGCAGACATTTGTATGTTGTTTTCCCAGGAGACGCAGCATCCGAAAGCTACCTGTTGCACTACCCCACATAATGACTGGACTCAGGAGTCGGCAGGGGCCAAACTTATGCAACACATTCAGATTAACAGGTACAGCCCCAAAACAATACAACCCTCATTCAAGAGAAATACCAGGAGAAACATCTCTACCTACTCTTACACACAAGTAGAGGGCTCCTTTAACTCTCCCCTTTCTGAGAAGGGGGTTGTCAAATTACCTCAAGCTCTACAGAGAAAGCCTATTCAGACTGCAGAGAACAGGTGAAAGTAGTTATTTTGCCCACTCATACAGCCTTCTCTGGCATAAAACCTTGGGGTTCTCTCTACAGCATCGACCAACTGATCCTTCTGCTCTGCCCTTCTGGTGACTGCTCCCAGGATGCTGAGTACGTGCCCCGTAACAATTTCCCAGTAAGGGCTGCGAGCTGCAACTCAAAGCCTGTAGAAAAACAAGTGAACCCAGACTCACTTCAAGCCAAACTTCACCTTCTTGTTTTCCACCATCAGATCACAGATATATCGGACAGACAGGTACCGAAGCAGCTTGATGTCATGTCCTCTGACCTTGTCAAACAGCTGGGAGTCTGCATTTCTGTGAACAGAACAAGGCAAAGTGAGATCAGCAAGGAAGACTGACCACTGCCTGCATGATAGTGCCATAGTTCTTCCCTGAACCGCTTCTAGTCAGAAGGCCCACAGGAAAAGCCTTATCTCCATAGGTAGGAGTCAGATTCTGCACTGAACTGATACTGCAAAATTAGTTCTTTGGGTCTCCTTCCCCATACCTTGCTTTGTTTGGCAACAAGCAAGGAAAATGCAGAATATTTTCTTCACCTTGGAGATCTACTTTTTTTTTGTGAAGCAAAAATTTCTGTGTAATTCAAGCTTCTTTTAAATGGCCCTATATCTTCCTGTCTCTGACTCTTCCCTCTGGCAGTAGATTAGCAGGCACCAGTTATATTGGGTTCAGCCAGCCATTAGCATTCAAGGTTTTTTTCAAAGCAAGGAATGAACTCATTTCAGCGATGCATACAAACCTCAGTGCAGAATCTTCCTCCGAAATGTCTTCTGCATCTGCCCAAGCATCGTCAGAACCCCCTGCAAAGAAGGCATTAAGAAATGAAACTTGTGTAAATCAACACAATCCCCAATCCTACAGACATACGCGTGCCTGAAATTGTAATGGATTGGCACCCTTTCTCCTTGTGGAGGATTTCTGAGAGAAACACTTCCTCCTCCTGAACAGCATGTTTTGTAATGTAGCCCATCCTTCTCTTATCCTTGCAAAAGACCTAATCAGGTCAAACCCATGACTGACAGCTAGAAGGACACCCCCGATGGTGCTGCACAGTCCTTTGTCAAACCAAGCTCCAGATCCTATACTACAGACACTCAATACTCTCCTGAGGAGTTCTCCCTAACGCCCAGTAGGAGGATTTGATTCCCAATGACTAGCTAGTAATAGCAAAGTTTTATTTATTCCCACCCTCAGCGCCTGGGAATCAGTACCCAGAAATCAGTACCCTGAATCCTTTGGGCTGCCTTACTTGCCTACTACGCTACTGTTCCTGTAATTCACTCTTCAGCTTCAAGTTCTTCTGCTGTTTCCTCTTGCATTATGAGTATGGCGCTCTGTCCTGTGGTATGGTGCTTGGAGACACCACATTTCACTTTGCCCTGTCATTGCAGGACTGCCACGAGCCAGGCCCATGACAGAGTTCCGCTCCTGCTGTCCCAACCAGACCGGTCTCATGCCCTGTTTCCCAGGCCTGAGAAGCCAAATCAGGCAGCTAGTGATGCATGGCTCCTCACTTACCTGAGAAGATGTAGTTGTAACCGGTGCGCCCGTAGAGCTCTCCCCAGCCAGCCAGTGTTGCCGACCTGCAAATATGCTGGAGGAAGATTTCATTATTAACCACACGCACTCCAAGAGTCTGCCCAAAACCCAGCCTCTGGTCCACGTGCTGTCACGTTCCACATACACGGCTGGTCCCTACAGATCTGCCTCTCAGCAATTTCCTCTGCAGCCCTGATCCAGATCAAGTTCCCCAAACACATAAGACTCCCAAGTGTCTTTATCTGTAGCTAGTTCTTCTATCACTTTTTCCAGCCATACTTTTCAATGCGCTAATACAGACAATTCCTGCTAAAATTAGCAACGCCTATGCTCTGTTAACACGCTCCTTGAACTTTACCTTCCACACTCCTGTTGATAAGATTGCAGCTGGTCCCACTGCCACCCCGGGCAGTTTGCTCCTGCTGGAAAAGGTCAGCAGGTTCAGCCCACGATGGCTTCAGCAAAGCCAGATTAATGTTGTCACAGGTATGATTTTACTATTCATACAGTTTCTAAATTTAACTAAGAAAACTGTATTAAACTACAGAAATTCTAAACAAGACTACTCCTACAGGGCTTCAGAACAGTTTAAGTAATCCACATAAAAACAAATCTAATTTCACTTCCTTACAGATCCCCTTGCAGACAAGCCCACACATTCATAAGACCATTTATGCAATCTTGCCTCCCCAGGGAACATAACATGGGAACTTCTCTTCAGGGATAAAAGTTATTCAAAGGGAGCTCGCTGCTGGAAAGAGGAAGGGGCAGGAAGTGACAACAGCTGTCTTTCCCCTCTCAAAGGCCAAACAACTTTGGTCCTTCAGAAGGAACACATATATAGAAAAAAACATTAGATCTTTGGTGCAGTGTTCATGACAGGGTGGGGTAAGACAGCCTCAAGTCCCCACAGATGATTTATGCAGCCTAGACAGCAAATATTGCTTACTACTACAGGCTGCCTGCCTGTAGCTAAGAATAGATTTTTACAGCATTAGGAAAGGTGACAGCCGACTGAAGATGTGGCTGCACAGTTCGAATGGCACGGAGAAAGGTCATTTTCTAAGTTAAGACAGGTAGCCCACAGAGCTTTACCTTTCCCTTGTACAGAATGACTGGGCAGACAAATCGTCCTCTACACCTCGCCATCTTACTTCGGTTGATGAGGTCCTGCAGTTTGCCAACCTGCACGGTGCTCTCAAACCTATTGGACAGAGATTCAGTTCAGTACACAGAGCACTTTCCCAGCTGTCTTTGAATGAAGTCTCTACGTGCCCCCTGGGTGGCGACCCCCATCCCTTTGGCTTAAAAGGCAGCTCTGAACTTAGCAAGCAAGAGGCTGTTTCTCTAAGAACTGTTTGCCCTGCTATACAATACAGTTCACTTTTGCAAGCGAAAATAAAGAAAAGAGAGAATCAAAGTTTGAACACTCAATGAACCGTAGTAGTTCTGGTCACCTGAGCACGTGCACTGCTGGGTGATTAGCCAGCGGGCTGCACACTGGCTAGCGGGTTGCGGAGGGCAGTTAGATGAATGTCAGCTGCAACTGAACTACTAAATTCTATTTGTTTTTCTGGTTAAAGTAAAACAGAAACGTGTTCTGAGCTGGAGACATATTTTGGAAGCAAGTTCAAATTGTGGTAATTTTTCCAAGTATCAGTGTAAATTTGATAGGAATTCAAGCTGCCCTTTGAATGATGCAGACCTTCCAGAGGTATGGTCAACGCAGGGGGAACTAGAGTTTCCACAAGGAACTAGAGAAGCATCCAGACTGACATTACAGAAACCAGATGAAGTCCAGTGACACAGAACTGCATGATCATGCGCTCAGAGAAGAGGAACAAGAATTTCCAGTTAGCTGTTTCCAGCAGCAAAGCTCAGCACATGAACTCAGATGAACTTACTGGCCTGGGGATGCCTTTAAGTTATCAATACAGCAGGTCTTACCAAAGGGAGGACAACAAAGACCGTGGGAAGCTCTCCATGGGATGGAGAAATATGAGCACAGCTGTGCAGAGCAGATGTTGGGTGAGGTAAGGCACCTGATTCCAGCCATCTGCAGCCACGAGGTGCACATGTGCGCAGCGAGGCACAGCAAGCTTACAGGGTTGGCCAGGGACAGAGTGTTGCAACAAAACTGCCGTGCGCTCGACTGAGCAAATGGAGATTAAGAGAGGGCACAACAATACGTGCATTGGGGTGAGCAAGAGAACTTAGCAACGGAGAAGGAGAAGAACCAAAAGGTGACTAATAATATTAAAGAAAAAATTAATACCTTATGCTAGAAATTAGAAGAAAGTTTCTAGGCTTTAGAATCAGTATGAGTGTAAAGCAACCTACCTGCAGCAGGCATTCGGGCAAGGATTAGAAAAAATAAACCACTATTAACATGGAAATCGATCCATTTATAGGAGACAACACAAGGTACTGCCAGTGGAAGCAAGGAGGCAGCAAGCAAAACCTTCCAATCCTACAATTTTATAAGAAATTAATTCCCAGAATTCACAGTGGAAGCTTAGGATCTCTCACATGTTTCCCTACATACAAAGGCTTCTACCAGCTCCAACAAGCGTTAACATTTACTAGAACGTAAAGAGTACGAAGCCAAGCTAATCTTTAAACAGCACGGCCAGGACGGAGCTAAATGCCAGCGCAGCACACTGCGCACAGAGTACGTGAGCTTGTGTGCAGGCAACAGGAGCACGCACCCAATCAGCACAGCCCAAACTGCTCCTTGCAGGCACTGCAGGCAGCCAGGAGCTGCTTCCCTCCTAGCACGCCCTCCTCAGAGAGCACGGGAGTAACACACTGCAGGAACAGCCACGGAGCAGCTCAAGACCTGGCTTCACGTGTCATTCACAATCCCAAGCCATTTTGAACCCTTGAGAGATTCTGATGTGCAGGTCTGCGTTTTGGGGTTGTTTTTAAATGAATGAACACAATTAAAGGGCATCTTGCACGCTGTTCCAGCTGTCTTTGTTTCCTTGGTAAAAGGAAATACAGAGGGAAAACAGAACTTTAGTACAGTATTAACAGCTCCATAGCATTGCTTCTAAATCTAAAAAGATGGGATTCACCAAAAATCCAATGCCTGGAGCTCAGGCCAGCCAAGAGGCATCAGCCCTCTGCATGCTAACTGCATCTCCCAGCAGAGGCAGAACAGCAGCAAGGAATGAGTGCCAGCAGGACAGGGACACAGGGTCAGCAGGAGGCCCCGCGGGGATGCCGCAGGGAGGGGGAAGACCTGCTCTGAAGAACAGGTGCAATGTTCTTACAGGGACAAGGGACAAAAAGCTGCACAGGTAGGAGTAATGTCTGCCTTGGAAATCGGAGCTGACTTCAGCAGCCCTGTGAAAGAACATCATTATGGCTTCCTGGGGCCAGGTGAAGAAAGAGGCGGAAGGAAGGTAATGAATCTTAACTCCTAATTCTTGGGATGTTCAGGTATTGTTTCCTCAGAAGTTTGTTTTCTAGAGGACACTACTGGGCAACCTTATCTCTGTGTTATCTCTGTGTTAATTCTCTCCCTTCAAATCAGACCACAAACCTGAGTTTCTTTTTCAAATGCAAAGGAAACATTTTCTGAGTAAACAACTGTTTTGGTAACTGTATATTCTATATAAGCCCAAAGCAGAGCTGTTTCTCTTTGGCTAGCCACAGTAGTATTGGAATTAAGTGTTTCTCCACACTGTTAGGACTATGTGAACCTGTAATCACATTTGTTTGGAGTGCAGACATATAAGTGAACTGGCAGTGAAGCCAAAGACGTGGCCTGTGTCTGACCTCCGGATGTTGTCATGAAGCACAGGCACAAAGAACAGGAGAGGAAGCAAAGAACAGGAGCACATCTCCATGTTTCCATGCCCCTGCAGTGCCTGCCCACTCCTGCTGGGGGAACGTTAGAGGTCCCTGAGCACAGAACAGGTGCTCCTGGCCGTCAGACACCCTCTGCTACTTCCTGCAGCTGATTGAGCAGCACCACACCATAAGGCATACTGCTATGGTGGTCTGTAGCCAAAAACACAAGCTGAATTCCTCCCACGCTTTCACTACCTCCTGCACCAGCCCGGATCTCGGCCTGGTTAGCCAAGCAAGCCCCTTTCACCCCCCAGCTGCCTGAACAGGATCAGAAACTGGTCTGTGTTTAAAACAGGCATTTTCTGCTAGTTCCCCACATGGCTTCAGAAACAGCTGCACCAGCAGAACTCACGGGGCAGCAGAGTTTTCACAGCCTAGAACTGCTTCCAAAAAATGTGGCATTCTCAGAAGCGTGAAGTGTCTTGCACACTTCAAGGAGATCTTACCAGCTGAACAAGAACATTACAAAGGTGAAAGGCAGCCCCAGACACTAGGTCCTAGAGGGATTGTTCCATTCACTGGAAGAGGTTTCTTGCGTTCTGTAACACAAGAAGTGCAACATTCTCTATATTGCTAACATTTGTTTGGTATTTCATCATTGTTTTGTAGAATGGTGCAACTAAAAACCAAATTTGTGGAAAAGTTATTTAGCAGCTTTTACAGAGGTTATTGCCCAGGAATCAGAAGGAAAGGCACGATGAAGGGCAGTCTATTCCCATGACTTCCTGGAAGAATAAATCTAGGCTTGAAAGTAATCAGTATTTTAAGTGTTAGTGGCCATCATGGCTTGCAAAGTCTCAGAAGATAATAGGAAAACATCCTTGCTTTGAAAATCTGTTTGAAAAATTAAATATCCTTCATCCTTGCAAGAACAGAAAAAACAGAAGCAGCTGCTTTCTCACCCCTAAAGAAGCGGTTATGTCTATAGCTTCAGATTTCAGTCTCTCTCTTTTCTCCAGCCTGCATCAAGGGGTTTAATCTTTTCCAACCTGGTGCAACCTTTAAACAGAATCTCTCCCACCTGACATCCTGTTTCCGAGCCCCTCTCAAGCACCTACTGCTTTTGTTCAGCAGCCAGCACAGCACAAAGCATGTCACTATCACTGCCCTTTTGAACACATTACTCTTGTCATGATCAGAGTTAAAACCGCAAAACTGCATTATGTCTTGTGGGAAGAGGTTCAGATATAAAACAAGAGGCTGTTGTTCCAGCCACAGGGAGCAGATATTGCTCAGCCTGGAGTGGAAGTAGGTCTGAGCTTGCGGGTCAAAGTCCAGAAACGCGTTGACTTGGACTAGGCTACGCTGAGAGCAGGCGTCTCCCACTGGGTTACTGAACAAGAGTGCCCACAGATCCGTGCTGTGGGCACCCACCTGCTGATACTGCCTCGGTCTGCCCAGTCCCTGTGGGTGTTCTCACCCAAGGTGCTTCTCAGACTATGATTCCCCTAACTTCAGCCCTCCAAGAGGACACAGCAAGCACCCCGCAGCCATGCTCCTGACCGTGAGCTCATCACACCTCCGGGAAAAGGGAAATGCCACCACCACCGGGAGCGAGCGGAGCACTCGGAGCCACAGGGCTAGGGCACCCCGCTTCCCCCCAGCGAGGCAGAGAGCACGGAGTGCAGCGAGGCACACGAAGCGACTGACGGGGAGGCTATAATTAGTCGCAGCCCCGAAGAGTCCAGGAGGCGGCCCTGAGAGCTCCTCGGGGCATACAACGAAGCGGGACAGGGGTCGGGGCCTTACGGGTCGGGGCCGGCGGCGTTGTCGCGCTCCAGCAGGACGATGTGCCGCGGGTAGTGCGCGCAGACCTCGCCGTGAGCGTTGGAGATCACGCTGTAGCGGTAGTCGCGGCCGAAGAGCTCCAAGCAGCGTCGCTCGATCCGCTCCACCTGCGCGCAGCCACCGCTCAGCGCCCGCCGCTCAGGCACCGGGCGCCGAGCCCCCCGCACAGCCCCCCGGCGCCCCTCACCTTAGCGGCGGCGGCGCCACCGCCATCCTTAGCGCGGTACTGGGCGCGGGAGAACTCCAGCAGCAGCTCGGCCAGGCCGCGGTCCCCGGAGCCCGCCGGGGGGCAGCCGCGGGCCGCC